>NW_009724549.1:0-42595 GCF_000703405.1 Apaloderma vittatum | reverse complement strand
CTGCATTTTGTACGCAATGCTACAGCTCAGATAATCCGAGATAGAAACTATCTATCAATTCAACAAGTATTTTTCTCACAGATCTCCATGTCAGATCTCCATGTCAGGTGCCTTTCAAGATGGTCCATGGCACAAGCAGCATCATACAGCCTTGACACGCAATCAAACCACAATGATCTTATCACGCGGCGATTATCAAGTGGTTGGTAATCGTGTGTTCCCTTGGATCATTTGTCCTTCACTTAAAGTTAGCATTTCCCCTAATCTGCCTCATCTCACTGACATTGTGAGACAGCCCTACTGCAAATGATTACTCTGCTGAGGTGTATTTGTGTGCTGGACAAAGGATCGTCACACAAAGGAGCCTCTTTTTAGCATGTGAAGGACTAAGCGAACTAAAGGCAGGATTATTGAGTAGTAAGTATTGGCATTTTTGGTGCAAAGCACATCATGGAAATGTATCTCAACAGCCCTCAGAGAGAGCAATTTTCAATCAATAATTACAAAAATAGAACTATTAAAGTCAGATGAGCAATTCCCTGATATCGTAAAGCCTCCATTTTCTTTTGCTGATCTTGTATTGGAATGAGTTATTGTAATATGAAAACAGATAGAAAAGTGAGACAGGCAATTAATGGGAAGAACTAAAAGCTATGATTTCGTTAGGTTTTTCGGTAGCTTGTAGCCAAGTTTGAATGAAGAGATCAACAAAGCCTTATGTCTCCTGTCTACACATATTCTTGTGTAGTGGCTGGAATTAGACATTATATTGTAGACTTTCAAGAAGAAACAGCCTGATTGCTCATGTACCCATATGTATTAAGCTCTATACAGTCAAGGCTTGCATGCTGAGATCTATTTGGGAAGTGACTGCTGATTTGTCCATTTCTGATTAGCATCAGGATGTTTGGGTATTAGTTAGATACTGCAGGAGTAACATCCTTTGAATAGTAGACTATGTATAAGGAGATAGAGTTTCTACTAAATTATACAAACAAATTAGTTTGATTGTAAACTACATGGTACAGATATATAAATAGTTAGAAAATATTACGTTCTAGAAGTGGTGATGAGAGGCTCAGAAAGACAACAGGACAACAGGAAAAGAAAAGAGCATGGTGCCAAGAGTGGGTAAACAGAGTATTTCCGTTAGAAGGAGTAAGAACAGACTAAAGCTTTTTAGCGTGGGACAGAAACAGCATAGGGAGGATATAGTTAAATTGTGAATAGCATAGTAAAAGCAGATAAGGAATAGTTGTTTGTATCTTCTAGTAATAGCAGGTGGTGGCTACAGAACGAAAAAAATGCTAATCAGACTTTGAGATGGGACATTTCAAATGCTAAAAGTATACATGTGCAGAAAAAAACCAAACCAAACAACCACTAGACAATCTTACAGGGAAAAAAAAATCACCGAAGGAAGGGACAGAACTGCCACCTGGCATGAGCGGAAGCACAACCACAAGCAATACCACAAGCAACTTGGCTCTGTCTAGTACAAGCTTGCCAAGCCTCAGAGCGGGTGACTGCGCTTGGGTTATGTCTGTATGCCATGATTTTTCCTTGCATTTGTGTTAGCAGCCTAGAGCCATGTGCTCGGGCATGCTGCTGGTGCATTTGGAAATGTGACCTTCCCAGCAGAGCCACAGCTGAGGCTGAGGCCAGACTTCCTGGGGCACCCACACAAGTTCCCCCAGCCTTCAGGTCTCTCCTAAGCCTGGCCGACAGCTGGCTTGAGTGTCGCTGCTGGTAAAGATGTGGTACAGGCGTATGGCCTCACAACCACAATGCAGTAGGAGTAGCTGCCAGGAGAGGTTCCTGCACCTGCTTTTCGCCGGATTGCACGTTGGAGCTGGTACTAGTTGCACTTCATCCCTGCTGTCTCCCTTTCCCAGTGTGTAGTTTATTTATTTGTCCACCAAGAGAAAAGAAGAAAACCCATCAGTGGTACACAAAGCAGCCTCTTAATTCTTGCGGTTTTTTCCCCTGTCCTGTCCTGTCCTGTCCTGTCCTCTCCTGTCCTGTCCTCTCCTCTCCTCTCCTCTCCTCTCCTCTCCTCTCCTCTCCTTTCTTCCTGTCAAAGAAGGGATGAAAATATGAAACAGTAAAATTTACTTTTCAGTTGAAGAAAACATTTATAAGAAAGGGTGTTAGAGTAAAACCTTTAATAAGTCACATCTCAAATGATTCACTTAACATTTCCTTCCTTGTATCATTACAAGGCCATCAGAGCAAGAACGCTGAAGTACCTGTGTCTGAAACCTTGTATGTTGTTTTATTATTTAATGCTATACAAAGCCAGGGTCATGTTAACACTTTTGATCCTTTATGGTCATTAATTCCATCAAAATCAATACAGCCAGACCTATTAAAACTTGACAATGCCAAAAAAGAAATCTCCAAATGGGGAGATAAATGCATTGTAACGTGGTGGCACAGCCTTTTCATTTGTGAAGAGAACAAAAGCTGGGGGGCAGAGATGTCTCTACTCTTCCTAAATTTTAATTCTTCAGCAAAGCAAATGCAAGGAGAGGAATATGACATCTGGATCCATATCCAGTATTATCTGTTAGAAATAGCTCTTTTTGACAAGGTTACTTCCATGTTAAAGGAAGAAACCTTTGCAATTCCAGGCCTGGGAGCCCACCACCAGTGCTCACCAGCAGGGTTTTGGTAACATCTGCTCTAGGAACAGAAAGAACAGTCTCATGTTATTTGTGAATAAGACCACTGCCTTGTTCCTAAAAATTATTTCACAGTGCTGTAAAGTGCATCATTAAAATTTTAAAAGGAAAGGCCCTATAATTAATAGGTCAGCAAAGAATCTTTTCATTTTAAAAAATTGGTCTGTTAGTCTGAGACATGATGATGACAGCGGCTACTGAGAAGCCACTTGTCAAAAATAGTTTTACTGAATAATTAAACTTATTTAATCTTACTGTTAAAAGCTGGAAGCATGACTGCTTCTTTTGCTTGGATTTAATATTAAGATTTGATTTGAAAGGTGTTACTTCAGTCAATGAGTAGTACAATTACAAAATAAACTCAAGTATCCCAGGAGAACTATCCTTAGGGTCTGATTCAGTAAGATATTAGTTGTTGGTATAAAATTTCCAATCCTATCTTGTGTACAGATGCCATTTTTAAGAGAAAAAAAAAAAATCTTCTGGTGCTAAAACTGTAGGAATGAGGCCCTTTTCATGTCAAGAGTGATGTATGAACTGATGGCTTATGAAAGGTGAAGCTTTGACTAAGTTATCAGACGTCTACCTTTAGAGTTATGGCTGGATGGAGTCATTTGACCCATTACCTTTCCTGATGTCCTGAGTAGTATGTGAGCTTGTTTTTTTTACCAGTGACAATATGGTCCAATTTGGTGCCCTCCAACCAACATAACTAAACAAATTAGCTTTCCATTTCAAAGAAAATGTAACCTAAAGCAAGCTATGATTTATGTGAAACAAATGCTGGCTACAGCCCATGGGGTCTGCAGCTCTTACCTCTGGCCAGATTACTTTTAAAACCACACAGGAAAACTCTGAAATTCTATGAATGAGTAATAACTTAGTAACAAAAAATAAATTACCGGGGCCTGTCCAGATACTGGCAAACATATCAAACCTTCCAAAAGTGCAGGTTTTAATGAAATGTTTAAATGTCTGGAGAGGCTGGGGCATCGAGTGACCAGCTCTGCTCTGGAAGAGCAGCGGAGGGAGCAGCAGCACAAAACCTGCTGCTCTGGGTTGACTTATCAGTGGCACTATATATCTTGTACTAAAAACCCAAAACATGGGTATCTATGGGCCTATGGTGTCTGGTGCAGAAGTAGAAATCATTTTGCACTTTTCATAGTCCAAACCTCTTCCCTTTTGCTGTTTTCCTGTTGAAAGGAAGTTCAGTGTTTGCTCTGCAAGAACTTTCTGTCGCCAGAGAACAGACCCCAAAGGGAAAATGCTATGAGTGATATTAGAGTCGTAGCCAAAAATCCCAGCTGAGGACAAACCTGCAGTGTAAGAACTGAGCACTCAGCTGTGGTCCACATACCAGCTCGCTGTCCATGCTCAGGTCTGGCCCCATTCATCTCTCAGGCTCCTAGCTTCTCCAGCTCTAACATTCTCAGAAGATCTTCCTCAAATCAAGAAGACCTTCAGCATCCTGTGGGGTGGGGGAGGTCAATGGGACTACCCCACAAGGAAGTTCATGTCCCACACTGGTCTCACTGCACTAACATTGCTCATGTGGGTGCCATCTTGCCTCTGTCCTGGAGCACCTCTTTGAAGGTATCCACATGATGGTGAGTGCTATAAAAGAAAGGCAACAGCATTGTTAACCGCTAGAATCGAAACTAGATGATGTTTAACATTCCTTCCCACCCACCAGTCTACGATTCTAAGATCCAGCTGTGAGATTGTCTCCTCATAGCAGAGAGAACAAATGACTTTTTACAGCACATGAAAAAAATACTACTTGTAAAGCAAATGAAAGGAAGATTTGGACTTCCCAAAAAACCCATTCAGTGGCCATCCTTGTGTACTGTTTGGTTTTTTTCCTGATCTGTTTTCTAAGTTTAATATTCCTGTAAATCCTTTGGAATATTCTCTTCAGATTATATCCATCCCTCCACCATCCTTTTTCCTCTAGGTTTGTATTTGCTATGTTTACTATTAATTCAGGTTTGCAGTGCTCTTTATTTAATTACAGATTGAGGAAACCCTGAGAAGTGCCGGGGAGCATTACTCTGGCAGAGCATTTGCTAGTTAGAAAGAGGCAGTGATAGACCTGCTGTTGAGGAGTGAAGGGTGAGGAGGGACGGGGCTACCCCAGCCATGGGAATGCCTGAGTCAGCTCCCTGCTCTGCTGCTCAGACCTTCCAGACCCTGAAATCAGAGGTACAGCAGGGACTCTACCTCTGGAGAAAGCCCATATCCAGAGAATATCCAGGTACAGTGGATGGTGCTGAAGGTGAAGTTATCAGGAGGGGACATTTTCTGTGCCACAGAGACTTTCCAGCAGGACCCTATGAAGCAGCAGAGGGGAAAAGAGGGCTCAGGGTGGCTTGTCCTTGAGTCAAGGAGGGTTAAAATGAGTATTTGTCTCAGACAATGTGTGTTACTGGGCAGGCTGTAGCTGCTTACCAGCTTCCCTTGGAAGGGAGTGATGCTGGACAGTCCTTTATTCTTCAGATGATTGCCCAGTGAGTCAGTGTGCTACTGTCCCTCAGAAAGTGGAAAATAAGAGAGTGGTGTAGGTACCCACATGATGGTGGGTGCTCTAAAAGAAAGATAACAGCAGTGCTAACCACTAGCATTGGAACTAGATGATCTTCAACATCTCTTCCAACCTACCATTCTACAATTCTGTGATCCAGCTGTGGGATTGTCTCCTCATAACAATATCTGAGTAAAATTACACATTAGACTGGACATGCTTATAATAAAAATATCCACTTGTATATTCTAGGTATCTTGTTGCTGTCATCCTTACTTTGGGCCAACTAGTCAGTAACTGCAATCACATGGATTTACTCAAACATAGGATGCAGTCGGGAGTGTGCAGCAGGGGCGATTCATAAACTACTCCACTGAGAAGTGTTTGAACTGAGACAGCAGATGTCTTCCTGAAATTTTCCTTTTACAAGGGCACTACGAACTTCAGCTGCATGCAGCAGCCATACTGAATAAAGAACAGATTTCTGACGTATGCCTCTGTTCACCACCAAACACACCTATGCACAAAGTGTAAGTTTATAGTTCCCATTTCTAAGTATAAATGTGCTTGGGATTTTGCTCTTGACAAGTACCATCAATGGATTTATACGCCTGGGAATTGGAACTGGATTTCTGCAGGATGCAGGGCTGCTTTTATTGCATATAGGAATATAAATATATTGCCAAAAGTAGGCAAAGCTCTAACTCAAAGAGACTTGCAGGTCCATATTTCCACTCTTTAAGTTAAAATTATACTTTTGAAAAATCCCTCATTGTTTTCTCTCATCACAAATAACTCTTCTAAATATGGACACCTGTTTCAGACTCAAAATGGGGTCTGAGATCCCAGCTGATTTCTTTCCTGTTCACACATTTATCCCAGTTGTAAAGGTCTGAAGGTTAAATCAGGCTTTTAAAATGACTCCTCTGTAATTCTGTGTCTTACTATTCAGCCATTCCCAATCATTTTGGTAACTCAACTGCCCTCCAAGGATTCACAGAGGAGTGACTGACTGGCAGTGAGACTAGATAAATTATTCTGTTCATGGTGCCTTGAAGGTAATAAAATCCAGTTTAGTCCCTCAGATTTAGAGAAGCCAACACAATCAGAAGAAGGAAACAGCAGTAAAAGCTGCATTTTGTCTACAAGTCAGTGAGTGTGTGACTGTGAATACCTACAAGGGGCAGTCTCTAAAAGAAAAGGATACCATTTCTCCAGCCACCTTTAAACGCAGACAAAAGCTGGAAATAACGAACGGTATCTCCATTACATAGAACTGTACCTCATTAATTTTCTTTGTGACCAGAAGAATATTTATACAGCAGCTTCCAGCCAGGGAGCTCAAGAAGCTTTAAAAACTCCAATTAGTCGCACCTCTGAGTTCGGGCAACGCTATCTCTATTGTACAGATGGAACAGCGGTGACACAGGGAAGTTGTTTATCAAATGAGCACAACCAGCCTGTAGAGAAGGTAAAGCATAAGCCCTCAAACGCCTGCCCCCTGTTCCTGCACTTTGACCAGCCTTCTATCAAAGAGTCTTAATGAGCTTTATATATGTATAGAAATATCAATGCATAATAATCTGCCTTAGCATTCTGAGGGAGGGCTAATAAATGAAAGAATAAGACATAAATCATTGATTAAAATGTCAAAAGTGATGAGAATAAAAGATTGCTCTTGCCTTTGCTGAATTACATATGCAAATTTGCATACACTACAAAATGAACATCTTTAAATGAATGAATTAGAACCTCGTGTAGAAATGACTGAGCCATATTTGCATACAACATTTATTAGGAGGAGATGTGCTTATTTTTGGAATAAACAGCGAGAGCAAATCCCTGGAATCTGCTGAAGCAGCCTGTGCCTGCAGCTCATCAGAGCATGCAGTCTGCCCTGCCAGTGTCTGCAAATACGAGTTGTGCCCTGAAAAAACGTAACTGGCAGATTCAGGAAAACATTGACACAGCCCAAACATTTACAGGACTTTACTGCATTGTTTGTAGTCAGAATAAATTCGAGCTGCTGACTTTTTCTTAATATTCTTTTATTTTCAGACAGCCAGATGAGTACTTTGGCAGACTTTGAATTCACCATTAGGACAAGAGCATCCATGTTTATCTGAGGCAAACTCTATACATTGTTAGCTGAAAGACAGGACAACTCAACCTTTTAGAGAGATCCATCCCAAAGGTATTGCTGCAGTTAAGAAGCATTGGAATTGGAAAGTACATCATACCCTACTTATATCTCCATTGTCCAAAATTATCTGGTATAGAAAGTCATGGGAAAAAATCCTGTCTGAAATCTAAGTTATCTCATTTGATGTATTGATTCAGAAAAAATGTACTTTTCATAAGATTTCATCGAGGCTTTATTTCACTGAGGCTTTATTTCACCCACATCTCCTTTGATTTGAAGTAAAGGTGAGGGTACTCAGCATCTGCATTTTCAGCAATGCTCAAAGCTATTCAAAGCTTAGGAAATTCTTTGTAACTATGGTTAGAGCACAAGGGAGAGAGAGGAAGCCCATCAAATCCATCCTGAGTCCCACCGCAGGCATCCCACGTGAGAGTTTGACCACCTCTTCTTCTTCCTTTGATGCTGGTTACTTCTTGAAATGAAGAGCTTATGGAAATACACATAAGCTACGTTTCCCTGTGTAAGGTCATTGCAGCAGTGAACCTGCAACTGTTTCAAGAGCTTTGTATATTAGTCAAGAAAATGGACCTTAATGAAAAAAAAAGGGAAAAAAAAAGAAGAAAAAGAAAAAGAAAAAAGGGAAAAGAAAAAAGAAAAAAAGAAATAAGGAAAAAGAAGAAAAGAAAAAGAAAGAAAAAAGAAAAAGAAAAAGAAAAAGAAAAAGAAAAAGAAAAAGAAAAAGAAAAAGAAAAAGAAAAAGAAAAAGAAAAAGAAAAAGAAAAAGAAAAAGAAAAAGAAAAAGAAAAAGAAAAAGAAAAAGAAAAAGAAAAAGAAAAAGAAAAAGAAAAAGAAAAAGAAAAAGAAAAAGAAAAAGAAAAAGAAAAAGAAAAAGAAAAAGAAAAAGAAAAAGAAAAAGAAAAAGAAAAAGAAAAAGAAAAAGGAAAAGGAAAAGGAAAAGGAAAAAGGAAAAACAATAAAAGAAAAAAGGAAAAACGATAAAAAAAAATAAAAAAGGAAAAAGAAAAAAGAAAAAGAAAAAAAGAAAAAGGGGAAAAGAATTTTAAAAAGAAAAAAAAAAAGAAGCCAACTACAACAAAAAACCTCCACTTTTTCTATACACCTTATTGCTTTTTTTGGTGGAAATCCTGCTGCTTGTGTCAGTAGCTTTCATTAGCAAGCCCAGTCCGTGTTCGGAAAACTTGCACATGCAAGACCTGTTAAAATCAGGTTTAAAATAGGTGCGCCAGCTGTTTTGCGGGTTCGGGAGAGGAGCGAGCGATGCCGCCCGAGCCCGTTTCAAAAGGGATCTGAGGGTGCCCTCTAGGGGTGCTGCCAAAAACATCACCCGTTCCCGTACCGCGGCGCTCCCACCTTACGGGCAGCTGTAGCGTGGTGACATTGGCGGAAACAATGTTTTGAGCCTAATCTAATCTGATCACCCTCGTCATCACACCTGGGCTGTGTTCCACCAGACCCTCTGCAGCCACCCGGAGCCCGAGCAGCCCACTCAATACTCCAGGGTTACACACCGTGTGACGGAATTGTTCACGGTGGTGACAAAACGCGACAAGAGCCACCAGCTGGACACCGTGAGATGGAAGACAATGACCTGGAGCTGCTCCAAGGGTCATAAAGCCACTCCACGAAAGCCCTGAAGCCTTTAGGAACGGTGCGAACTCTTTCCAGACAGGAGCACATGAAAGTAGCAGTAATCTCTCTAGTATTGATCTGGTAAGCAAAGATTTGAAGTTTAAGAGGGCTAATACAATCCGGACATAATCCAGCACCATTTAATTTAGAAGTAAGATTTTTTTAATAATATATATTTTGCTTGCCAAAGACATTTTCCTGTGACATTCTCAGTTCTCAGAGACAGAATACAACACAGATTTGCCTTGGTACAAATGAATTTCGGACATTATTAGGAGCGCTATCTACCACACCTCTTCAGAAAAACTGTATGAAAAGGAATGCTGTGGTACTCTGTCCATTTGTGACCGTCCCATTTCTCTGTCACTTTGAAGACACATGGCAGCATTCTATGTAAAGGAGGGTCTCAAAACACCACAACACCTCAGCAGGGCAACCATCTGACATCCTAGCTTCTGTTCCCTCCGAGTTTGCTTTAAAAAGATGTGAAGATACAACCACTCACACCCATCAACCTTTCCCATCTTAGCAATTCTATCTTAAGTTTAGCAGGTTTCAGTATGTCAGTGCCTTCAAGCACATACCTGTTATTTGTAGGGACTAATTTTTTTTAAGGATGCAAAGCAGAGGTTTGAGTGAGGAATGGGGAAATGCTTTTCATCACTGTAGCACTTCAGTGGCTTGATCGTGACATGGACCCCTCTGGACAAGCCACCAGGCAAGCGCAGAGAAACAAGGTGGATCCTGCTCTGCCTCATTGGCCTCCCAGGAAGCCAATTTTTAAAGTATTGACATCCAGAAACCCTGGAATGACCACTTATAAGAAGCATATTGGATTCCAAGTAAGAGGATTTCTTCTAGGTTTGATTTTAGCAGCGTCACCAACAGATCTGTTGGTTTTTCTACTAAGTTTCTCAGGGCAAGGTGCAGCCTGAAGAGATCTTCATCATTCTTTCTAATGATGTCAGCTTTCTCATTTTACTTTGGGTTAATTTAACATCTACAGACTCCATCCTTCTCATTACAAAAGAAAAAGACTACTTCCTAGAATAGACTCAAACAAACAAACAAAAAAAATTGCCCCTTAGCCTATAAATCTGTAAATAAACAAGAAGAATAAAAAAATATATCCAAGCCATTTATCTTGTAAAGACGACCATATTCTTGAAAATACAATGTGAACTGCTGTACATACGTTTTGGGAGGGGAACAGTATGTGCTAAATGTAATTTCTTCATCTTTAAATACAATCGTGTAATGCTGGAGAGAGTCCAATCAGCTTGCATTCCCTCCTCACCGTAACGGACTGAATATGTCCCTGGAGTCACTCCTCTGTAGTTATACTCTGGATGGACTTGTCCCTTTCTACCCACTCCTCAGGTTTCACCAGACAGCTGCTAAAAGGAGGGGGGAAGGAAATATTGGCAAATGTGTCAAAAAGTGGTCATATCTATTTGACCATTCTAAGTCTGAATATAATAAGTATTGACTTTTTTTTCTCCTTCTTTTCTATTTGGTACTATTAGTTTAGCATTTTCTTACCATATAATTATTAGCAAAAAACAGAATCAATATAAATACAACCCTTCAGTTCTTAGTTTTCTGTGTCATCTACACTCATTTGTGCACTGGCTTTGGATGTATGCATTTTTGTTCAAAATTCTCTATTGTCATATTGTCATATTGTCAAATATCTGGTAAATTCAGTAGGGGAGATACTAAGCATTTACAGTGAAAATCAGATTTTTACTTCAGGACCTTCATTCTCAGCCTGGATATCACAAAATGCTCTTTATTGTGTGGGTTCATACAAGAGCCTGACCGATGGGATTCTGACCCAGCAGACATCCAGGAAGTACTGAAAATAAGTATTTAATAACAGAAGGAAGTTTCTTTAGAGACATATATACAAATGAATGAAAATGTTGTGCAGTTTCTGTTGTCACGATTGTCTGTGCCCCAATCACAAAACCTTTAAAACAAATGCCAGAAGCAGGTACTGTGTTCTCACTGTCTGCTAGAAACATGGGATCTGGTTAGTTTTCAGGATACAGAAAAGATGGACTGATCTCTCTCAGAAAGGGATTATGGAAGCTATTAAAAACTCAGAAGTCACAAACCCTTCACATTACTTTATTCGATTTTCCACTTGTTTTGAAAGACTGATGACCAAAATGAGAATACTTCGAAGTCTTGGTTTTCCCAAGCCACTCCAAAATTGTTATTATGACAAAATATGGTCTTAAATATCATGACTGATAAAATCCAAAGAAACCCACTCAGTATCCAACTAGCCTAGTGAAATGCAGCTCTTGGGGAAACTTTGAAAAATCCTCCAGTTCAATCTCCTCTGTAAGAAAAATCAACAATGGGAAACTGGTCATTCTTCTCCCTACACCTCAGAGATCTCCTGTCCACTAGTCTCTGAGCCTTCCTAAACCGCATCATCAGAACCAGGACCTCAGAGCAGTCGGTAGTGGTTTGTTCATACCGTGGTCAGACACAGAAGAGTTTGTACCCGACAGCCTCACAGGTCAGTCTTGCTAAACTGGAGCTGTGGGTTTCAGCTGAGTGGAGCTCTTGTCCCGCACTTCCTACTTCCCATGTCATCATTCCAACCACAGAGCATTGCTGAAGAGCAAGCAGATCCTCTGACTGTTTCATGCTTTAGGGGCATGAAACCCCCAGAGAGAAACAAGGATCTCTGCTCCACCTTTTTTGAGGAACTGGTTCATGTTCTTAGCAGAAGGAAAGGCTCTGGGATGGAAGTACTAACCAATAGCCCTGAGTGGAGGACCTGGTGGTTTGGAAGTAGAGGGCATCTTTTTTAGAGTGACCTCTAAATGGCTTTTGGCATCATCCTGTTGGATAATACATCTCCCCGTAATCTTGGTTTGTTTTCACAAAAAATATTCAATACATAGTTGCTGAACACTTAGTGTCTGAATTTCCGACATCTACAAAATACTGCCAAACCTAGCAAGCAATTGCAAGTTTCCCAAAGCCCTGAAAATCTTGCCCCTCTGTCAGCAACAGCTGCTCCATCAGGTTAGTAGTCTGCACAGTGCCCTCAGGATCCTCAAAATACTGCTTTATATTTCTGCCTTGGCAACACCGATGTATTTGGAGTGCTCCTTTGTCACCAAATCACTCTCCTCCTTCCAAAGAGGAATGTATGAAAACAGGAAACTCTCTTCTATGGTTAAAAGCAAATGGTACAAAAGGTCCATGAGATGTGAAACTTCCCCAGAAAATTTCCCTCTCCTCTGCTCTTCTGGAGATTCTTTTTTTTTTTTTTTTACTGTCTTGTCAGCATAAATTAACGAAAGCATTG
Source organism: Apaloderma vittatum (assembly GCF_000703405.1). Taxonomy (NCBI): domain Eukaryota; kingdom Metazoa; phylum Chordata; class Aves; order Trogoniformes; family Trogonidae; genus Apaloderma; species Apaloderma vittatum. The sequence continues at coordinate 30,260 of NW_009724549.1, read as the reverse complement.
TAACATTTGAGCACTGTGTAAAATAAGGCTGGTAGCTTAGAAAAGAAATTGCTCTTCAGTGTGAAACAGTGGAACTGTTCAGGCCATTTTAAAAATACTTTCTGGGCTTGCACTGTCCAGTATTACTAAACATTCTCAGTCCCAGAAAGCGCTTCTGTTGCCTTTATTATTCTCTTTTTTTTTTTAGCTTGAAATAGTAAAAATGCATTAAAAATGCTAAAAAGCACATGCAAAACAAATATAGAGTGTGCTAAAATCTTCTGTCAGAAAATGTTTCAGTTAGAAAAATTCCATCACTCGATATTGAATGTCTCACAGGAAGATTTTCAATAACATTTCATTTCAGTTAATAAAACATTTTCCAAAAGTTATAACATCTGTTGCAACATATTTGGTCTAGAATAATTTGATTCTATCCTCAAGTTATTTAGTTCCAAAATTTTAAATTAAAAATATAATTTTAAATGCCAGACATGCCAAACAAAATATTTGACTACCTTGCTCCACAGGAAATTTTGAGGTTTGTGTCTTCCATAGAAGTTAAATTCCACTGGAATTTCCCACAGGAACAGAAACCTGTGCACATGTCTCCCTAAATACAAGAGCCCTATCAGCTCTGCATGAATTTGTTGTCCCTAGTTCCCTAGTATCTCCCTTCAGGAGCAGTGTTAATGAAGAAATGGTGTCTTGAAGGTCAATAGATTTGGTCTTAAGGCAACATTTTGTCAAAAGGTGGCTTGCCCATGGGATACCAGTTTTCAGAGCTTCAGGATGAAGGTGGCCCCAGGGTAGGTTGAGAGGGGATCTTATTCTGAGTATAAATATCTGAGTTGTCAAGAGGGAGATGCCAATGTCTCTTCAGTGGTGCCCAGTAATGGGACAAGGAATAATGGGGTTAAGTTAGAAAATATAAAGTTCCACCGCAACATGAGGAGAAACTTCTTTACTGTGACAGAGCACTGGCTCAGGCTGCCCTGGGAGGTTGTGGAGTCTCCTTCTCTGGAGACTTTCAAAACCCACACGGACGCGTTCCTGTGTGACTGCCCTAGGGGATCCTGCTCTGTCAGGGGAGGATCGGACTAGAACATCTCTAGAGGTCTCTTCCAACACCTAATATTCTATGATTCTGTGATTCTCCGAATCTATGATTCTATGATGCCAGCTCAGCTGAGGTCATCAGCCCCATCAGGTACAAGATGTGTGCAGATGTAGCAGGACTCCAAAGACTCTGCTCCAGCTGAGGCAATGCGGTTGGAAAAAAGAAGCACTTAGACGACCCCTCAGGAAGCCCATTTTGGTGGATTATCAGGTGGGCATCTTCTTCCCCTTTGGGTCAAGATCCACAAGCTCTTTCCCAAAAGAGACTACCAAAAACGAGGTTCTTCTATGAAATCAAATGAGCCGTGGACCGTTTGCGTCTCTCTTGCTATGAAGAAAAACCTGTCTTTCCAAGGTGCTCAAGGTACAGGAGTGGGCTCCACGGTTTGATGAGAAGCATGGTGGGAATAGGCAGCCCTAGCACCTAGCACCATGTAGAAGCCCTGACTCTGCAAGATTGACATCACCCCCACGTGCCACAAAAGCCAGGAGGAGGAAGGTTGAGGGAATTAGCAGTCCTTGGATGACAAGAGGCTGTTTAGCCAGCAAGAAGATGTTAAAACTGTGCAGTTTCTGTGCATATGTGAGCTGCAAGACTTTAAGTCATAGTTGTTAAATCTGTGCATTTCTCCATTAATGCATGAATTAAAAGCTGACCTAAGTTTAGATTGTGACTCTTCAAAAATAAGGTCCTGTGTTTCTCTCAAAAATGTAGTATGTGGAAAGAAACAATAACAAAGGGCTGAGAACAAAGAGGAACATATTCTACCACCACAATGGTACAAATCCACGGTATACGCAAATTTTGAAGACTGTGCAGTTCAAGTGTTGGCAAGGAGATAAATGGAAAGGATATATGTTAAACAGCCTTCATCTTTAGGTATTCATCATGCACGGTCACTTCATTGATAATGTATATCATGCAATTAATCATTGTTCTGACATTCTCATGTTTTCACATAATTATTCTGTCCGTTTCTTGGAAGCCTGCAAATCTAGCAAGGTCTGGTGCAGCACTGCTACTCCGTTTTGTGAGTCTCAATGCCTTTGACATTGCCCACTCCCACATTTCAGTGTTCAGCCTCACATGCCAAATCTATGTGATCAGCTTCATGACTTTCCTTGTCTGTTTTAAAAGCCTTATTAATTGCCATGTATGCTCATTTAGAATTAAGAGTCCCAGATCTACAGAAGAATAAAAGGAAGTACTTTTTCTCATGAAGTATAATTAAATTGCAGTGTTTAATACCAAAGGATGTTACAAAGGCCAAAAGCCTAAATGATCTCAGAAGAGATCAGACAAATTCAAAGAGGATGGTGCCATCAGTGCCTATTAAACATGGGTTCAGAGACAGCCTCTAGCTTAGAAACTCCTTCAGTATCTGAAGGGAGGTGTGCCATGCATGCTCTGCTATTAATGTGTTTTCTTAGGCATCCACTTCTGGGCATTTTCATAAAGCAAATATTGGGCCAAATGAAGATGTCTCTGATGTTACTAATTTCTCTGCACCAGCATGGACACACTGCTCATCAACTTGTTCATGAGCAACCAGACAAGCAAGTTTCCTCTCCTTGAGCTGAATGGAAGCTTGTTTCAAATGTGGGATAAAGCTGCCTAAACAGCTTTTGGGGGGCTCTGCAGCACCCATTCAAAGCCCAGCAAGACTGCACAGGAGCTGGCACTCAACACATTTCTCTGCTTTATTTCTCTGCTTAGAGGAGGTGGAGTGTGCATTAAGAGGAGGGATTGCAAAACACAAACGAACGGAAGAAAATCCAACCAAGATACCCATACTGACATCTGCAGTCTTCGCTGGAATGCTACTGGTCACTATATCACCAATTCAAACTAGAACCCTAATTTACTCACCCCTGTGTACATGTGGAAGATAAGTGATTTCAAAGAAGCATGTGCAGGGCCCAGGCCTCTGGACCTGGTTTACATCCTCATCTCAGCCCAGTGCCTTGCATCCCAGTAACACCGTGCCCCACTTCGCCCGCTTAGAAAAACACTTATAGCACAAGCTGGTCCCGCCAGCCCAACCTTTCCCTCTCTATCTGCCCATTTGCATTTTGACAGCATTAATCACTGCTCTTTGACAACATCCTTTCTTCTCAGGAACACATCACTGTGTCATCCTTTCACCTTCAAGTTTCTCGGCATTGGGAAAAGATACGCATTTTAGGCTTAAAATCTTAGTATTTCATCTTGACAGTGCTGCCTTCCTATACAGAAAATATGCCACCCTTTTTTGATCTCAAGTCTTATATCTCTAGCTGGATCCCTAAATCCTACTTATAGCAATAAATAATAATAATCAATATATACTGCATGCTTTCTTTCATATTCTCATGTATAAATTGTCCATGTCCCTTAAGAATCGGTGTGGGAAAATATATTCTGTAGCATTCTTCATAACAAAATAGTTACAGCCTATTCTACGTACTAGGAATTCAGTGAGACACAGCAAGAAATCAATAAAAACACAAATTGCTCCATCAATACGTACATTCATTTATACTCTTCAAGGTTATCTTTGCTATGCCAGTACAGAGACACATTTTCTCCATATATAGCCATGCATATTAAACTAGGCAAGGGAGAAAGGAATGGAAACAAAAGCTATCAGTACAAATCTAATCTAGCTAGCATGCATTCAAAGACTTTAGAGTTGGTTTTCCCCTCTGTTCAGAAAGCCGTCTAAAATCCAGGCACAGCAGCTGACGCTGATTCTCCATTCCCTGTAAAATCATCTCCTCACAAGGCAAGTATGTTTAGTCATATTAAACATCTCTAAATTCTTCTTATGTAAGCATCATTCTACCCATTGGTAGAACAGGTAGAAGAGGACTTCTGCATCAGTGTCAGATGAATGGGTTATGCACAATGAATCAATGGGTTAAATTCAGTTCAGTGGTCATCTGTGTCAAAGGAGAACAATGAACACCCACGTAAGTGTTTTTTGGGCACTTCATGTACATGGACTTATGCTGAAACCCACCAATCCAAGACGACCTCACAAACCTTACATCTTTACTGATGTGCCCATTCATAGATTATGAAGGTGGTGATTCCAAAGCAGAACTGGGCCTGTTATGCACAAAACCAGATTCTGCAAATGTTGAGCTTTAGGGCCAGAAGAGTTCATATTCCCAGTCAAAAGTGGAAAAATACCAGGGAAGATGTGAGGAAGGACCTGCCTGAAGTAACAGACTTTAAATGAGCGAGAACCTCAAGGTGTAGAGGTGAATTTTTTTTACATGTTCTGGCTTCTGAAACCTTAATGTAGAATCAGCCATGTGTTACTGGAGAGTGCATCTCATGGACTAGTTCTTCCATTTTTGATCAGCTCTCTACGTTGGATTCACCTAGAACTTTTGTGCTTGATCCAACTGGTTTTCTCAGAATTTGCATAATTTTTAATTAATAAGGATTTTTCTTTTCCCATCAAATACTTTTCTACTTTTCAGATTAAAGCTTCATAAAAGGCCTTACCAATGCTATGTGAGACAGTAAGATGGAAGTCTGTGTTCTTGGAAAGCATCTCACTGCTCTGGAGGCACCTGAATACATCTGTTTGGCCATGCAACACTGAGTTCAAATCCATTTCTTAATCTGACTCTATCCCCCTGCATGCGAGGTGCATTTTTATTACTCCTTGCTTTAAACACACATACAGGGAACCGTCTCTCTGAGCTTTCCCTGATGAAATCTCAGCAAATCCCACAGGCAGTAGCAGAAGTCAGTACCAGAGAAGCCAGACATACATACGCTGTAGGAGATGCACAGCAGCACAAGCCTTAAAACTGTAGAAACTTTGTGTGCTGGAAAAGCTAAACAGAACAGGGAGCAAACTTGTTTGTTTCCCTCTCCAGAGGGTGAAAGCAAACTTCACAAGTGTTTTCCCCTACATGGGGTGTCTCAGCAATACATGTGTTGTTATGATTTTTGCCCAGTCCATGTTCAATATGGAAATGACAGTCTTGCAATTTTTGTAATCATCTCACAATCTATCTCCGGATTTCAGCATTTAAGCAGACAGGGGCACTGTAATGCCCCATGATTAGCTCTGATTGTGAAATTCCTTCCATAACAAAATGATAAAAGTGATCAATCACTGTAACAATAGTTAATAGCTCTTACCCAAAGCTATAATAATTCCACTCTCCAGTTTGAATATAGCAAGTTATTACCCTGTCAGCCCAGCCTTGTGTCTGAAGCAGCACTGTTCTCTCTTGTCTAACAGCCTGAAAGGACACCTTATCTCACAATCCCACAGGTTTCTTTCCACCCCTCTGTTGTGCATTAGGGCAGGGCCAGCCACTAAAGCCTGACAGACGCTCTCTATCCCCCTCTCCCTCCCCAAACGGGAAGAAAAAGGGAATGAGGCAGAGAGACTTACAGATTGGAAAAAGAAAATTAAAACAGCTTTAATGAATAAGGAAATAATAAAAATAGTGAACTATATGCAGATGTACAAAAACTGACATCGAACCTGACTCCCCTCTCAATAGCAATCCCCACTGATGCTGCAGAGCAGGCAGCACTGAGAAATTCCCAGGCTCAGCGGCAATGGATACAGGAGTTGGATTTAGGAAATCACGATCAGGATCAAAGGCAGAAGGTTGGAAGGAGTCCTCCCTGGACACTGGCCACTGAAGACAGAAAGAGAAAGAAACCCTCAACTGTTGTGATCACTCAATTTATACCGAATATGACATATATGGAATGGAATACTCTTGTTGATCACCTGTCCTGTCTATTACTCCCTGGAGGTGTCAACCTTTTACTTCCTTGTGACCCCTCTTACTACCCGGCACCCCCAGCGTGGCACACAAGAGCCAGCAGTGGCCTTGGTCACTATAGGAATAAGTGTCGGCAAGACCCTTTCTGCATCCCAGTTCCAGGCAGTAACTGTAAACATCAGGTGTTGTCACTGCCAGTAGCAGGCACTGTGTGCAAAACCATGCTGCTGACTTCAGAAACTGCAGCCTGTTAGAAGAGACTGACCTGGAAAGTAAAAGGGACTGAACAGAATTGGTTTCATTTAGCTCAAACCAGGGCATCATCTTTCTCCACACCCATGTGGTAATTCCTGCTCCTCTCTGACTCCCAGTCACCATCCTAAAATCTCAGTTAGCTCCCCTGGGATGCTCTCGGAAGAAGTCCCCAGTCCTTGAGGCCACCTCTCACTGCCTGGCATTTGGGTTTTTTCCCTCACCATAGGTAACACCACTACTGGACCCTTTCTTTTCACACTCATCCTATTTTCCTAGCAAAATGGAAAAATTGCACAAATGCCTAAAAACATTCTTTCTTGGCATTTTCATGCCAATGAAGAGCAGGAAAATTAGCTTGGATCATAGCAAGTGTGATCCCAACTATCTGGAAAGACAGAGCCTTCAGGCCACACCTGTAGCATCTCTTTGTAGGATGCAGGGATGCAGCAACTTTACTTTTTCCAGCCCAGCTACTGCTTTTCTTGAGTAACAGGCAATTACTGATGTTGCCACCACTTTAGGAAGAGGAAAGATCATCCCACTAAACTGTCTCTGCCTCTCTGGTTTTTCTCATGCCTCTTTTTTCCTCATTTCTAGTTAACCTCAGCTGAATATACAGAATGTTAAAGAACTTTTCATTTTTTCAGGGTATGAGATAAAACTTTCTGAGAAAGTGAAGACAAAATTTCTGGGGTCCATGAAATAAGACACATTTCCATGCAGAAGCAAAACCAGCTAGGCAGCACACAGGCAGGTTTATAGCATCGTAGAACAGTTTGGGTTGGAAGGCACTTTTAAAGATTATCTATTCCAATACCCCCTGCAATGAACAGGGACATCAGGATGGTCATTGTCATTGGTGTACCAGAAAAGACTCATCTTCCTTAAGCTGGACTCAGAGAGCAGCAGGATCTTCAGCATCCTGTAACTCTGTGTTCATTATTGCAACCTGCACATGTGGTATCTGAGACTTGCTCCTATTTTCATACAAGTCTGTCATTTCATTCATAAAGCCAGGCAAAGCACTTGTGATGCTGATTTGGGAACAGAATGATTTTTCAATTAATATTCCTCAATCTCTTTTCTACAGATTTATCACTGTGAGCTAGTCCAGACCACCAGCCATCTGCAGGGGTGAACTCATTGGAAGAAATAAAGGAATTACCTGCCGAGATAAGGCTTCTCTATAATCTTTGGAGAGCCACACAGTCCTCTGTCCTGACACAAAGAAGCAAAGGGCACCATAGAGTTGGAGCAGGTCTGTAACTCAGACCCCGAAATGAACCAGAAGTACTTACAGTCTCCTAAACCTTGAAGAGTAGCAGAGCTTCAAAGTATGCTCTCAAATATCTCTCTGCTAATTAATACATTAAATAATGACCAGAAAGAGGGGGAAAAAAACCCAAAACCACAACTTATCAGGACTATAACATAGGTAGGATCACAAACAAGGTAGAGATTGAACAAAATGATAGTTGAAGTGGAGACAAAGTTCTCAACCAACACAAGAGAAAAGCTGTGTGCGGGCCGATGGGGGTGTTGCTGAATTTTTCCTGGGAACATAACTTGGTCCTATGGATACATATAATGATCAGCAGCTCCTCTGCTGTTCCTCAAGAGGACATGATGTGGGGTGAGCAAACACTGTTTCACTAAGGGACCTTCCCAGATGGCACTGCCACATCATGCACAGAATATCTGCAGTGATGTCCGTGTTTCCAAAGATGTTGTTCTCTGGGAAGCGTACATTAGCTTTCACATCCTTATTTAATATATCAATAAGTAATCACAGTTTCTCTTTTGCCCTGCAATGCCCCAAAATTGGATCCATTCTGGAGGGATGCTTCACTTACTCTGTGATTCAATAGCAATGACTTCACTAGCTTCATTTTTGCCTTCAAGTTTAGGATAGAAAAGGGTTTAGGGGGAAAACCCTGTCTTGGAGGCATTGGATGGAGAATAAATAGGTTTATTCAAATTTAGTCTGGGGGTTTTTGCATCCTTCCCTACCCTCTGGAAAATCCCCTCTAATTCTTATTAAATAGATTTGGTAATTTTTTTACTTTAATAACAGTACTTTGTTTATTGTATGTTTTTAAGTAAAAAATAGATTCCCCCACCTTTGGCATCTCTGCAAATCCTTTTTTCTAATTTATTATTTGCTTATATATTTAGTTCACACACTCCCTTGGTAGAGATAAGCTCCCCACTGTAAGCCCCAACATTTCCAACTCATTTCCTACTGCCTGTGGCTGCTATCTCCATGATAATATCTGTGTTTCTGGCCCCATAGCAACTTGTCTACTTGTGTCTAACTTAAAATTCATAAATGTTCCATTTGATTTCAAGTCAATATTCCACTCGGCCTCTGAAAGCAGTGCCCATTGTTCAAAGAAGGACTTGCTCTGAGCTAGTGATGCTGTTGTCATCTTCGTTGCCCATGCTGTGCACACTGTGCTGGCATATGCACTCCTGCAAGGTAACGTAACCCATTTCACTTTTGCATATCTTCCAAAATATCAGACATTATCTCTGCTTACATTGGTTTTCAGTGCATCCCTATATGCTATTTTTGTTGGCCATGGCTTTCCGCCACTCTCTTTTCGTATAATATTCTTGATTTCTCTTACTAGCCACAGTGTCACCTCATGTAGTCTCCATAAGAAAAAACACAGCTCCAGTTACTGCCTTTCAGAAACGTTGTGGGGGTTTTTTTGCCACAGATTAATTCTGACTTCTCAAACAGTCACTCCTGTGAGTACTCTTGTTATGATCTTGTCTCTTACTAAAGAGTTTTGACCCCAGATTTGGCTTGTTGGCCTTGAATGAATCACAGACTATGGGGGTTTTTTAGAATCTTGGTTTTCTGGACATATATACACATATGTTTACACATATACACACTTATGCTTGCATGTGTGTATATATATATATAAAATGTGGGGTTTATATATAGTATACTTATGCAATGTTAGAAGCATGTAGCTTCTGGGCGTCACAATACACTTCACATTTCCACATATAGTTTCTCAGTAGTGTCTTCAAAAGAGAGTTAAATTAAAACTCTTAAGCACATGAGCTACCTTAGATCCACGGCTGCCAGAAAGAAAATTGCCTTCTGACTTCCTTCTTGTTCACTAGCTTCCATATCTCATGGCTGGTGAAGTGAGATTTAAACCATCTACAATTCTCTGGAACATTTTCAGAGTTTCAACTTGCGCCTTTTTCTTGGGATACTTTCTTAGATGGTTCCTGTCCTATTGCCTTGTGTCATTCAGCAGTCATGCAGAGACAAACAGTGTAAGATCCCGCTTCACTTAATACCTGGCTTTCCCTGATCTGCTGCATAACAGCCAGGCTGAGCTTACTCGTGCTGAAAGGTGCAGTTCCCTGCACCCTGAAAGCCCCAGAGCTTCATGCTGAAGCAAGATGTTGGGAAGAGACCTCATGAGGCAGAATTGCCTTTCTAAGCCCTGGAGCCCAGCAGAGCCAGTTACAGGGATGCCACGCATCAGTTTTGGTTTGCAGCATCTCCCCTCCTCACTTCAGTGTCATCTCGTTTTTCTCTGGGCTAACTTCATCCCATGGCTAACTGGCAAGACTGAAAAATTGAGAAGGGCACAGAAGCCCTGCTGATATTTGTCCTGCCTTTGCCGCAAGTGCTGATCAAACTAATACATCACAGAAAATATCGCTTCAGCTTGGGCAAATGTTTTCAGAACCAAGTGATTCAGGGAAATAGTGGTTATTCAGTTAGGTTATAGACATGGCCAAGAACACGAAAGAAGTCAAGAGGTAACTGTTTAAAAGCTGATATGGAGAAGATGGTGAAAACATCTGGCCCCTGCAAGAGGGCTGCAGCCAAAAGAATCCCTCCAGTGAAGGTTTGAGAGATGTAACAGCACTGTAGGCATAAAGACAGTGGCCAAAATAGGACTGGTGCAGAGTCATCTATATTCCCAAAACGGAGCGGTTTGTGAAAGACTCAGAATTACTTGAATACCAGTCCTCAGACTACAGAAAGCTTGTCTTGAATAACCCCAACTGTAAAGCCACTCTGGGAAAGAGCTGCTCTGACATGTGATGTCTCTCCAGAAATTCCCAAAAGATGTACCACAGGAGCGGCTGTAAGAATTCTCTGTCTCCAGAGGACTTATCCTTATTGCAGTGATCCTCCCACTTTTCTTTGAAACCACCCTCTTATCCCTCAATAAGAAAGGCCACATGAGACACCGGGTCTTGGATGATTGTGTTGGGACTATTTCTTTCATTATTATTTTTTAAAAAAATAAATCTGAGGCAATACCGTTTTTAGCCTGAACAGATCTTATTTAATCAAACTTCTCAACAATGTCATTGACAATAATGACAGTCCAGCGGGAACTTAAAATATCCTGAATTAAATCAAGTAATATATAAATGTAACCAAGGTATTCTCAAAGTAAATACAACTAACCACTTTTAAAATGGCAACTGGCTTTTGCTTTTTAATTGGGGTGACATTTTGCAAGGCCATTCCTCGGTGAGTTTCATATTCTTCCATTCTGTTCTGCTTTTCTTATTTGTATAGTGTTACCATGGCATATATGAAATACATTTCAAAGTACAGATATCAGCTCATTTACAGCTAATTATAATAGGCAAGTGGTGCAGTAAATGGAACACCCGATTTTCTCCCCTCTTTTTTTTCCTCTTGGTTGAAGCTTTTGTGATGTTCTCCAGGTGACTCCCATGCATAATGTAACACTAGCAATGCTGTTTGCATAATAAGCTATTTTCTACCACAGAAGCAGAAACATTTTATCACTATAGAGAAGGCTTGGATTATGAATACATTTTCATATAAGTTGATTTATGTGAAAATTACCAATAAATGCATTCTAGCCATAAGTAAAATGTTTGTTCCTACTTTAAGGAGTAGTATTATTTGAAACTTAGGGGGAGGGGAAATGCATATCCCACAAAGGGAAACTATTTTTTTAATATGATTCAAATGTCAGAGCTTGCAGTCACCTTCCACGGCACTGAGCTCCCTCAGCTTCCACCAGCAAAGTTAATATGAGTGGATGAGTGGCGAGGATTAGGGCTTGGCCAGCCACGAAATGCTGACAGATGCTCTCTAACCCCTCTCTCTCCCCAAACTGGAAGGAAAAGGGAATAAGGCAGAGAGACTTACAGATTTAAAAAAAAAAACAAAAAAAACAAAAAAACCCTGCTTTAATAAAACAGTAGCACTACTAATACACAAGTAATGAAAATAATGAACTATGTATAAATACATACAAAACCAATACTGAACCCAGCTCCCCACCCTGATAGCAATCCCCACTGATGCTGCAGAGCAGGCAGCACCAGGGAAGCCCCAGGCTCAGCAGTTGAGGGGAGCTGGATACAGGAGCTGAGTCTGGGAACTCAGGATCAGGATCAAACGGACTCTGTCCATTCTGGCACTGAAGAAGAGGAAGAGCAAGAGAGATCTTAACCCAGTTCATCTCAGTTTTATACTGAATATGATGTATACGGAATGGAATACTTTTGTTAGTCGCTTGTCCTGTCCATTCCTCCATAGACGTGCAGCCTTTTACTTCCTTGTAACCCCTTTTACTTCCCAGCACCCCCAGTGTGTTACACAGGATCCAGCAGTGACCTTGGTCGCTACAAGAGCAAATATCAGCAAGAGCCTTTGTGCATACCAATCCCTCACAGCAACTATAGACATCAGGCATTATCGCTTCTAGTAGCAGACATTGTCTGCAAAAACATGCTGTTAATTTCAGACAGTGCAACGTTAACAGACACCGAGCTGAAAAGTAAAAACACTGAACAGAATTGGTTCTGTTTTAGCTCAGACTGGGACAGAGTGGAAAACGCTCAGCACTAGGCAGAAGCACTCTGCATCTCAGCACACTGAGCCACCAGTTCTATGGCATTTAATGCAGTATAAACACCAAACCAAATCCTGCTCCAACTCAATGGCACCTTCTACAGTCTCCAAAGCATTTGTTTGTTGCCCTCGTTTAAAATGCAGCTACATTTTCATATTGTGAGGTGCAGGTTTCCTCATTAGTTTTTTGGTTTTTTTTAACGTATTCATTTGAATTAGAGCAACATTCTCCATAAGGCCAGCTCTGGAGTCTCACCCACCATCCTGTGCCATGGGAACCGGACTACCAAGCGTGGGTCCAGTCCAGCAAACGCAGATGTGCGTAGGCACCTCCATGCACTTGAGTAGCACCACTCCACTCTCATACCCACGCTGCAGCACGTGGAGCTGTGGGGTTAAAAAAGGCTCCACAGGGCCCTACAGCTGTTTCTAGATCAGCGCAGGATCACAGCTCTCGTGTTTGGCCACAGATGAAATGTGACCTAGATGCATATAAAGCACCAGCACTAGTCTCAAAACTGACACCCTTGAGACTAAGCTGGTGCCCTTTGAAGCCAGCAAAATAGAAGGGGCTTTGGATCTGGCCATTTGCATTGGAGGGTATCCCAGAACCAATTAATTGCCATTGCAAGTGTGTTTTTGCCATCAAAAAGAGGCATTCCTCGGGAAGTGATGGTCTCACTCCTATTCAGTGAGGAGCTGATCCTGCAAAATCCAGGCCATATGCAAGCCCTGGTCCTCCTGAGCCTGCAGGGACCTCGGCGGAGGTACCTGACACAGCAAGACTGTGTCCCAGCAGAGCAGATCAGGCTTCTACCTTTGAAACAATGAATAAATGTACACCTCAGTATTTCAGAGCAACGCGCTGCTCAGATCTCCTGCTACAGTAAATCAGGCTGGGTTTATTGACACCAGAGGAGTTCTGCTGGTTTACATGAGCTGAATGTCTGATCCAATGCTGGTGATCAAGATTATTTCTGCTTAATAGAGATAACTCACAGAAAAAAACTTTTCATACAATATGTCAATGGCTTTCAACTCTACAAAATAAAAAGGCTAGTTGAGGGAGGGGGAAATTGACTACTGCAGGCGAACAACACATAACATTTTTTGCTTCAAACACCATTCTGCAGCTGCAAACATTGCTTAATGTCATAATTTCCCTGCAGATTTTGTAAACTTCTGCAAAAACACGCTCTCTGTAGAAATCCATTGATTTCACCTGCATTATACCACAGAGGCCGGTGTGAAATTTTTTCCAAATACGTACTTATTTTTTTTTAAATGCCTTACAGTTTTACTAATTAACTTCCCTCTCTTTTCCCTGCAGACCTGCCTGTGTTCAGCAAACAGCCTTGAGCACTACACGCCACTCTTTTTTTTTAACGCTGTGACTCTTTAGCAGGTATCACTGGACCTCAGTGGGGAAACTGAGCCCTCCGCAGCGGGCTCAGTCATGCTCAGACCCACACCGCTTGCAGTCCAGCCCTTGTTGAAGACGGGGTACACAGCGCACTGTCTTTGTGTGAGATCTGACAACAACCGCTGCCCTGGGTTGCCTCCGGGCAAAATCCAGCATCATTCATTCCCACTCTCTGCTGTGTCTGCGCTTACCTCTGCTTCTCATTTACATTTGCTATTACGGTCACCATATATAGCCCAGCTCACTGTATTTCTCACTGGAGTGAGGGATGTTTTGTGTAAAAAGGTAAATTTAACCCTCCTCCAAAGGGCGATACTCCCTGGACACACGCGAATCCTGGCTTCCCTCTGGAACCGGTGCAGCGCTGCTGTGCCCTGAAGTTTCCTGCTTAGGTGGCCACCTCGGCACCATCAGCTCAGCCAGCCAGCCCCTGCAACTTGTGATCTGCGTTGTATTTTCAGCTCCTCTCAGTAGAGCATTGCTAGCCACATGTTTTGGCTCAAGATCTCTTTTTATGGGTACGGCACATCCTTGCAAGCCCCTCCCGTGTCACGGTGTCCCCTTCCAGTCCCCACCGCAGATGGTTGCTGCCTGCTTGGCAGCTCTCCCTCCACACCCGCGAGACAGGTTAAATGCTGCTAAAGATGCCTTAGAAAAGTGCTTTCTCCCTTGAGATTTCTATCTGCTCTCTATGCTCTGCCACTGGCACCACTGACACTGGTGCTGTGGCAGCTTCGTTGGCCCCAGCTGTAGGTCACCAAACCAAAACCTCTGACACAAAAAAGAAGCAGCCCAGTTCGCCCAGCTGTGGACACGCCAGGCTTACCACCAAGAAGCCCCGAAGCCCAAGATGTTCCCTCATTCAGCAATGGAGCTCCAAGCGTGAGGAGTCTGTTTCAACTCCCTTGGCCCCCCTCCCCTGAATAACAAAACTGCTGCTAATTCACAAAGTAATGCTGACCCCTAGGTCTTCGTATTTTCAATTTAAGAACATTTAAAACTGTATTTATTTTACTACTGTTAAATAAATTCATGTCTCTAAGATAGTAACTAGTACCGCTGCTGGAGCATGGATTCAAGAAATTAAACTAATTCATATTCATATGAGATGGTGTGGAGATGAAAGGTGGGAAGCAAGCTATAGAACTGGGGTGTTAGATCATGCATTCTTAGTTACACATTTACTATATCTGTAACAGCCCACTTTCCTATTTTAAACTCTACTAAGTGAAGACTATTTAAATGTACTGATGTAGTAATAAAGAAAAGGTCAGCTCAATGTCTGTCTTGGCCATTAATCAATCTTTCCCATACTTTCTAATTATCTTGATTGCCTGATTGAATGAAGCATGGGACACTGATCATCTATATGTTGCTTGGTTATATCTGCTCTTGGCACATTTTTTTTTATTGGAGACCAGAGAGGATATTTTCATATAGTGATTTTTTTTTCAGAAAAGATCCCCAACTTCTTCCTTTGATAACCAACTCCTTTTCTGCCTTATCTCCCACCATTGTCTGTACCAATTTTGCAGGCTCTCCCTATAGAATTTTGAAGTGTCTTTAATCATCTTGGACAGAAATTTTGTGTTGATTTCTTCCTCTCCTTTTCAGTAATCTGGGATTCCCAGCATTATTCTCTCTCTCTTTCTGATTATGAATTGTAGCTTTCTTATTTTCAGACGGAGTTTAATGCAATGCAGTAACACACAAACATAGGGACAAATTATAAACATGAAAAGATCAGATTTTTTTTATAGTGATAATTCCGT
This sequence comes from Apaloderma vittatum, assembly GCF_000703405.1. NCBI lineage: Eukaryota > Metazoa > Chordata > Aves > Trogoniformes > Trogonidae > Apaloderma > Apaloderma vittatum. The sequence goes on along the minus strand of NW_009724549.1, from coordinate 15,082 downwards.
TTTACTCCTGGGTGTCACATATACACGAGGGACCCCAGAACTTCAGCAAGAGCAGCCAGAGAGCTCATTACCAAGACACCCGGGGCTGCACAGCAGGTCTCCATCCCCAGGTGACAGGGAGGGCCTGGTGGAAACAGTGGGGCAGGGGACAGGCAGCATGTCCCCATCCAGACTGCTCAGATCCAGCCCAGGGACTAGAAATACATGTAATAAATGTCATACAGAAAGAGACAATGGTGCAGCTCCCGCATGAGCACTGGGAGATGGTTTAGTTTTCAGTTCTGCTGTACAGAAAGCACCAGGGAGACAGGAGACCTGCAAGGATGGCAAACTCATCTTAATTCTTCTGTACTGAATACACTGGGAGTTTGAGATGTTTGAAGAATGCAGAATGGGATCCTTTGGAAGCATTTCTCACCCCCTTTGATTATCCCTACAGCTTGATTGAATGAGTCATGCAGCCCAACTCCTTCAGATATCCATTAATGCCAAGCAAACAAAGCATATTCAGCCCATCACTGGTTTTTGTGAGGTTTGTTATTTTCCTGTTCATAAATAGCTTGAGAACAAATGTATTCATTGTTCAAAATCTTTGGCCAGTAATTTTTGCAACTTCCACATAGCCTACAATTTGCTCAAGTAGCTTATGGTGAGCATTGTCTTCCCCCAAAGCTGTGTCAGTGGGCAAGAAGACCCCACAGCAACCTCTGCAAACCTCCTCTCTTGCTAGAACTAGCGTGCACTGGTGCTGTGAGGCTCGGGTGCCCCAGCCACATCCCAAAAACCTGCAGCAGACTGAGATTCTGCAGCGTGATATAAAAATGAAGCTGGAATATTGCTGGCCAGGGGTCTCCTATTCTTCCTGGTGCAAATGCTGTTACCAGAGAGAGAACTCCAACTGTTAACATCTCCACTCTTTACATATTGACGCTCTAGCAATCAGAGCAATTTTCCCAGGAACTGGGAGGCAGTGAGCTGAAGCTGGGGGAACTGAAGCCCAACCACACTTCCCAGTGCTGCAGCAGATCCCAAAGCCAGGGCTGAGGGAGATGGGACCTTTCCAGAGTAGATATTATATTGGGTCCTGCAAGAGATCAGCTGAGGTTGCTGGAGTGTCATACCCATTTTTTCTCCACTCTTCATCACTTTAATGGCCAAAACAATCCACAAGGATGTTTGAAAAGATCCTGCTGCTCAGCATACCCTACTGCCTAATCCTTGGTGCTTCCTCGCTCAGTGTATGAACCACCCACAGGTGTACATACCTCTCCCCACCAAAGATCTAGAGAGCCTGGGAACCTGGTTATTTTTTTTTGTTATTTTTTATTTTATTTTATTTACTTTGAACACTTTGTTAGTGCCAGCTGCTGATTTCATACATTGTAGAACAACAGTAGCAGCACTTGTGATACCTTGCTAGATCTCACCCCCAGCAAACAGTGCACACTACCAGAAATAAACAGTACAGCCACGTTAGCAAGGGTTAAGGAAGATTACTGTTATGTGACTTTGTCTTATTTCCAAGTCTTCCAAAGACAATCCCAGAGTGATAAATGAAACAGTACCTCTAACGGAGAATTACTAGCTGCAAAATTACAAACTTTACTTCCAGTAATAGTGCACTGAGGCAATATTTACATGACAAATAAGAAAAACCTCTGACAGAAGAATCTTTCATGTACTTGTCAGGTTTTTATCACTTAGCTCACAGTTTTATCTTGCATTTAATCATATTGCCCTTCATCTGCCATCCAGTAGCCAAAGTACTAAAATAGCCTTAATCTCTCTGTATCTCATTACAATGTGAGACTATGGTTTTGCAAAAGTTTCTGTTAAGTATGACATATCTCAGCTGCATAAAATATATACAAAAAATGCATACAGTACATAGACTAGCCCTATAAATTCTAGGACCATCTTAAAAGCGAAAGCACTGGATAAAGTGATGCAGAAAATACAGAGTTATGGGTAGGTAAAGTGTTATTATTAGATCATAAAGGCAAATGAAAAATATCAAATGCAATCTCATTTAATAAAGAATACAGAGAAATACACATCAGTGGGTCTGATGGCATAAGACTTGCTTTGAGGATTGTATCCTTCCTTCCTGAGAGCTTATAATAAAGGGTTCCATGGCATCTGTTTAGGGCAAATACAACTGGGCAAAAATCACTTTGTTTTGGTTTTAATCTCTAAATCTGTAGTCAGTAGGACATAACATATTTTCAGGAGGCCAGCATAACATGATACAATAAGTCAACAACATTTATAAAGATCGCTATTTACTTGATTAACTCCTCATCTGCTTTAGGCCATAGATATTCAGTACCACATTGTACCAGGTCCTTAATTGGATGTGATTGTTGTCACACCTTGGTGTTCAATTTACTCTTCACCTGCCTGGCATTTACAAGTAGAAATCCCTTTAGGCAAATGTATGTGTGAATAACTAATTATTATTATTATTGATGTTATTTTAGCCTCAGCTTGATGGAGATTTATACTCTGAAGAGTAGCAAGTGGCACTCTAGAAGTCTCTGGAATGACTGAATTTGGACTCTAATATTATACTGCAGATAGCTGGCAATTTATTAGTTACACATTCCATTTGTCTACACCAGTTTCTGTATATTTTAAGATCTCTGCTTTTAAGTATCTCTGAGACCCCCGTTGTTTCAATTACTTGTCACTGTGGCCCGAGGTATCATTACTACGCTGAGGATAATAAACAACTCCTATTTCTGTTGCTAGAGCTGTGACTAACTTAGCATCATCAAAAAAACAGCATAGGATGGAGAAGTAAGTGCCATATGGTAGGTGGCTGATCCTAATCATATTCTGCTCTCCCAGCTTTGTTATGTGGTCTTGGGCAAAGTTCTAAACATTACTTTAAAGGAAGAGCTGAGCACTGTATAAACGCACAACAAATACTGACTCCATAAGATCTGCTAGTGGTTTTGAAAATATATATCCTCTGCAGTTTCTTTGTTGTAACAGAGTTGGGGTCTGTAGTAGCAGTCTATGTAACACAGCAGATTTGGAAATGCAACATAGAAGGACTAAGAATCAGAGCCTTGTTTTTTGCATTACAGTGCGTGGCTGGATGTCAGTGAATGTTCTGATGAGGACAGCTTCAATACTTAGGGTTCAGAATGTTTGTCTTCTCATGATAAGTCTTAGTGATTCACCGAGTATTGGTTTTAACATCTGTCCCACAACCTTACTGTGGCCGTCAAAGTCTGGATACAGCTTCATCTGGTTCTTTCTGTGAATGTCTCACTAATGCTCTCTCCATTACTCCTTTTTATTTTCTCACAGACAGTACTAGCATTTGATCCATTTAACAGAATTTGGGCCATGTAACTTCTACTAATTCATTATAACCAGGTCCATCCTGTTGATTTTTAAAAAGTCCTAGTCTACAAGAACTGTGTCAGCCCTAAGGAGTGCATTAATTCAGAGTTATATCTCATCTGTGTCTCTGCATCATCTAAGTTAAGTCAATTTCAAGGGCAAAGAGTTATGCCATCTTTTATTCACTTAAAATATACATTTACGATGCCACAGAAGTTATAAATGAAGAGCGCTTTCCTTTATAAAGGAGCAGAAAAAACACTCTGTAAACTCAAAGCTCGCACAGAATCCTGCTGTTACCATTCTTGCAATCATATCTTTCAGCTAATTTGTTCCCATTAAGCATAATGTTACAGATAAAAACTGCTTTGCAAACATTTAATGGCTTTTATCAGTCTGAACAAATGGATCCATAAGTTCCTGTCTCCTTAAATTTTTTAATTTTTTCTTCTGATATTCAAGAGAAGGAGTCTCTGGTCGCTTTCTCCTGCAGGTGTGAGACTATGAGGTCTCAGGCATTTGAATATTGCTTCTCTTTCTGGGGTTTTGTGGACAGACTAACTTGCAGGCTCAGAATGTGAACTGCAAAACTACATTGCAGGACTATGTTCCTTTCTTATTCTGCCTGCGATAGGTTACAAGCACAAAAAACTCCGGTGGTGGGACCAGACAGAGCTGCGATCACATGAATCTTAAAAAGGCCAGCGTGATTTGTATAAGGATAGTAGTCCGACTCTAAATTTTTTTATGCTGTCTTCCCCCACAAATTTTGCTACTCCAGACTGTTTGCTGGGAGGAGGGTGATCTTATTGGTTTGATCCTGTTGCCTGTACCCTGTCTTTCACCAGCAACTCCTAAAAAAACTATTTTGTCCCATCAAACTGCTGGTTCAGTCTTGTAGATATTTTGAGGCATGCTGGGAAGTCACACAGCTATGAAGAATTCCTTCTGAAGCTTTCCTTACACGCACTCCAACTGTGGACATCACCGTTGAAGTAACTAGTCTAGCCCAAATGTCTTTGTGCTTTTCTCCAGTGACGTTGTTACCTGTAAGGCAAATGCCAAATCCTGCATGTAGCCAGGCACAACTGTAATGGCACAGAGTGGGGGACAGATGACAGAGCTATGTTTTGAAAGACAGAGATGCTCCCAGCTGTGATGACCTCCAGGGCAGCTCTCCTCCACAGATCTAGCCCTGGAAGGAATACCAGGCAGCAGAACTGAGTGTTGAACCACACTAGGACCCCTTTTTTTGGAAGGAAACTCTGCTGTACAACATGGCAAGAATCCACAAAGGACTCAGATGGTCGCCCTGGCTGGACCATGAGCAGACCACGGCTGCTGAGCTCTCCAGCAACAACGCTTGGTTCTGCTACCAGCAAGCTGGTAGATGCTGGTAGCTGGGTAGCTGGTAGCTGCTGGTAGCTGCGTCTCTCTCTCTTGTCTATCCATTGCTGGAATAGTTAGTCTCCAATTTGGGAGAGAAAAGAAATATTGTTGACAAAACAAAACAGAGAGACAAAAGGGTTGTTTACAATCTCCCCAGTAAAGATGTGCAAAGGGACACAGAGTTCCATTCCTTAGTTCTGTGAGTGTTGTGCAGTGATTCGCTCCAGTGCCAAGTGTTTCTACAATCCTTTTATTTTTTACCCCACCTACAAGGCAGAACAAAGGGGAAGGAAGCCCCCAAACTACTAACAACCTCTTTTTTACCATACAGGCAAGTAACGGGACAGCTGCATAGAGTCAGCAGTTCGCATCCTTACCACAAGACTGTAATTCCTCTCACACTTACTTTTCCCCTCTCCTCTTGAAAATCCTATTGTATGAGCCACTGTAGCATGGAAGATGCAAGCATCAAGCTTGTTTTTCCCAACATACAGAAAATTAACTCCTCTCTCAATAAAGACAGATCAGCTTTTTTATTTGGTACCTTCCCCAGATGTATGTTTGAGATGTTACAGATAGAACAGCATTACATGTGGTTACGGACATTTTACAGAACACAAAATAAAGAATTCAGGTCTTTTAAATTTAAAATTTACGCTGTTCCTGTATTTCTCTACGTGCAAATGCACAAAGAACCTCAGACTTCAGAGGGAGTAAAAATCATCACTCACATTTTCTAAAATATCATTAATTTCCCCAAAGTAACCTTTGTATATGCACGATTTTCTAATTGTAGATTATTTGGTGTTAATTATACATCATACCTTGCAATCTGTCAAGACTTCCTCAAAATCTAACTCCCTGAACTAATATTTCTTGATCTTTAACTATGTAAAATACTGACTTCTAGACCCAATGAAGAGTGAAATAACAGACCTTAAAGCTTCCAGTGGAACAACACTGTCATTTCAGGCCTTGTCAGGGAGTGAAGGAAGGACTATTCTGCATTTTGGGAAAAGAAACGACCATTTCTCTAGCAACCCAGTGAGTTTTTAGCAACAATTGTTTAAAGAGCCTCATTAGCATAAGAAAAATACTCTTGGTAGAAATGAATTAGCAGTCAGAGTGCAGGTGAAGCAGGCAGATAATATATGCAAGGTAAATGGAATTTATCGTGAATACGGTCTATCACATGGCTGCCATCTCCACCTGCTTTTTTCCTGGCATACACTGCCATGTTATAGGAAAACAGCCTCACATAAGTTTCCCACTCCATGTGGGAGCAGAGCCTGTACCTGGAGAGTGTGTCATCTCCTACACCCCTCTGGGTGCTTCCAGGAATGCTCACCACCACTGGCTACTCCACCAAGGGCACCCCATGTCAGCCAGCAGTGGCTTGCAACAATCTCATAAGCAGCACCTCTGGCACCTGAGAGAGGGAGAAAAGCCACTGAGGCACAGACACATGTATCTCAGACTGCGGGCAAATATGCAAAAGGATCCAGTTGTCCTCCACTCAGTGCTTAAAACACCCCGGTCTACAGATCTAAGGTAAGTTTCTGCTTGAGTGTGGAGGATTGAACAGGAATGGTGTCTTACAGGGACAGTCCTGCAAAGTTTTTAGGTTGGTATCACTTGTGTGCACAGAAAATTCTCTGCTAAGGAGTGGTTCATCACATGGGGTTCTCAGCTGGTAAATGAGGGCCACAACTTCTCAAGATCAAGAGGTCACATTCACTTCTTTTCTTGTGACAGGGATCCCAAATACAGGGTATGGCATTGCTGTCATCATTGTCATCATCACAGCCTTCATCATCACTACTTTTTATGGAAACACTGATAACCGCTATTCTTTTGAAACCATGGTTAGCAGTGGTTGTTTGGAGAAAGAAGAAAAATTAAATGAGCCCTTCCCAGGTAGATCTTCCCAGCTCCTAGCTCCCAGCTATTTTGTGACTGCTTGCCATAGGCATTGTACCCATAACTCACAGGTAATAGTCAGCAATGGCTCTATCCTCTACACATTTCTCTGATGTGTTCTGGATGCACTATACTTTGGACCTCCTCAGCAGTCTATGGAGGTGAGTTCAGGCATGTAGCACATAAAATAAGCTTGTTTTAAACTTACTAGTTGAGTGAACGTCCCTTAGATTTTACAGTGGAAAGACTACTGAATCATCATTCTTCACCCACCTTTTCCACACCACTCCTGGTTTTATAACTCCTTGTTATAACCCCTTCCAGTTATCCCTTCTTGAAGCTGACAAGTTCACATTTATTTGGAGTCTTTTCTTGTGGAGGTTTATAGAAATCTAGCTGGGTCCTGCCTAATTCACCTCACACTTTGCAAGATGAAAAAAATGTAGATATTATACTGTATAATCTGAGAAATAATATTTGATCATGTAATTAGACTGTATCATAGGCAAATGCACTAGGGAACAGAGTTAATGTTGCATGTACAACCTTAATTTTATTTCCTGACTTTTAAATGCCGAATTAGGCAACTTTAACATTTTCTTAATGCAATTTTTGTATGGAATATTATATAGCCTATTACATATGCATGCATATTGAAATATGGAATACATTAGGCTGTAGCACACAGATTGTAGCACACACATCTGAGTACTAAATGTCGGAGCCAGTCTTGACTGGCACTGGCACAGTTACACAGGTCATTTCCGAATGGTGCTCTCAATGCTCTTGGGCCCTGTTGTGTATTCTCTATGTACTACATCCTCTCTTTAGACTGTAAGTCTTATAGAGCAATGTTATGGAGAATTAGCTTGAGAACATTTTTTTTTTTAAGTTGAATTGATGCTGCTTTTTACAACGTCCTTCTTACAAAGCTAGCCTTATTCAGATATTTAGGCTTCAGTAACCTAAGAGAAAAAGTACATCCTCAGAAGCTTTAAAAAATATGAAAATGTAAAAGAATACTATAAAAACATAAAATAATTTTCCAGACATAATGATACCATGGCTTTACTTCCTGATCTCTGCAGACCTCCCTGGGTATGAAGATAGTACAACTGAAAGCTAAGAATCTCCCTTTTCAAGCAGTAAGTGTAAGAAGTCCTTTTCTAGCTACAAAGGGCTATAAGATGATTGACTTCAAGGCTGACTTGTAAAGGATTAGTCCGTCCTTTCTCCATCTTACTCCACACTGTAATGTCAGAGTATCACTGAAGCTACATGGCAATTTTAGGGGTTAGAAGAAATCCTTTGCAGAGACATATTATTGAACAAACTGCAGGGAAGGCACGTGGATGAACCGGAATATAGGACTGATTGATGTAGCTAATCTAAATAATTCAATATTCAGTCATCAACTGAAAAATAAAACACATCATACATGTGTTGCCATGAATGTGTGACACAAAAGGGTGCTGTCAGACATGGATTTTATTTCCCTGGTCAGAGATATCTAATACGTGTCAGGATTACAAAAGGTTAATGTCACATGACAAGAGTAAGAAATCTACTGTCTTCAGAGGTTACTCTTGAAGAATGTCACCATGGACTAGATGGAATATACCACTAATAAATCACAGCAATGTTCTTCCAATAGACTAAGTGATTTTTGAAAAGGGCAAAAAAAATCAAATAACATATTCAGCTAACAGGATTTGATCAGCCGATCATCTAGTGAATATTAAAAAAGCTGATCTGATGAATAAATTATTCAGTGGAAGCAGGCAAAATTAACAAATTATGTATTTGCTGAACAACAGTTAAACCATTCAGCATATATATAATTAAATATTTATTCATGCATATTTCATACAGTTCTTACACATTTTTTTTTGTTTCATCCAGGTGAATAAAAACTCCTGACTCTTTTTTTCTTTCTTCTGAGGAAGATGGAAATAGCCTGTCTTCAGAAAGCTTGATCTTAGGTCAGCATCTCGGCAAAGCCAGCTTCAATTGCATCTTTAATCAGATGCCTGTGTAAATGAACACATAACACCTTAAGCGTCAGACTTTAATATTTAGTTTTCCAGTTTTCTGGACATGTGTATATCTGCAAGACAGCGGAAAGAAAGAAAGGTTATGTCTATGCTCATGCTTTGAACAGATGTATTTGGGCAATGTATTTTCTTTCCAACCTGGACAGCTGTCTTTCTTGGTACTTGGGTTTTTCAGGAGCCACTGTCTCTTGCTTTCATACATATATATAGTCCAAAAACCACAACTAGGGAAGCTAACGCCCTTTCTTTGGAAACTATGGTTTCCTCCATCGTTAGCAGAACTGATTAGAAAGGATTTTTATACTGGTAAGAGAAAATTAAAGTAAGCATAGTATTAAAAAATAAACCCACAATCTTTTATTTCTTAATAAGCAAAATTCTACATGAGAGAAATGGATGTTTGTGGAGGGAGAGCAAGAAGGACTGTCTTCCTTGAAGAGTCACTTTCCTACCAGCTGGGAAGAAGATTTTCATACATTTATATATGTCAGTCAGGATTAAAATAATATAAATTACCTAAATTCTGATCTCCTTTACTCTAAGGGTGGCAGAATCAGCTCCAAAATCAGTAGACATTTCCAAGGATGGTAAAGACTTCCTCAAGTATAAATTAAGAGATTCAGGGACAGAGCATTAGCTAAAGCTCTCACCTCTTTGATGGGCAAGTGTCTCTACTGTTTTAAGACATAAACCCATTGTCACATAGCAAAGAAACAAGAATATAATAGCAAGAATGCCAGGACATAAAGAGATTCTTATGATATAGTAATCACAAAAGTAAAGCTGATAAATGCTTGGGGTATTATCATATTATTACCTGAGACAACCACACACATACCATATTTTTTTTTCAGATCCTTTGCACTTGAACAATTAAAAGCATACATTTTTATAAAATGTTACTTATAAGCTGTTCTGAGAACACTTATGGATGTCTTTTGGGTGTCTGGAGAGCCAGAGGTATGTGATGCATCAGGTTAATCTCAGCCTCTGCAGACATGACATCTGTACATTTACCACTGAGCAAACACTGTTCCACCTATTTATTAATTTTTTTCTAAGCAGATGCAGCTTGTGATGGACACATTCCCTGGCACAAAGACTTGCAGGGTGACAGATTTTCTTCTCACTTGAAACCACAGCAGTCTTCCGCTCCTGCTGCTACACAATCTTGGCTTTACATACTGTTGTCTTTTTTTCCCCCATTTCTTCTAACTTAACATTCAGTTCAGTTTGAGTATCAAAGATTTTAGCACCTCTCCCGACCAAGCCATTTTATGCTGCACCAACCAGTGTGCAATCAACGTCTCGGGGGAATCCACGTTTTGCCCAATGCTTTCCTCTTTTCTAGACTGTAAGTAATGATTTTGACCCCAAAGACATCTTTTGGGAGTTTCCCACAGGATCAACAGCATTACTTTTACAAGATTACTAATGTAGAGGAAGTCCTTTATTCCTCTTCGTGAAGTGGTTGAACTCTGCCCTTAAAAACGGTGTTAAATTGTCATGATTTCACATACCGTTTGGGGGCTGCATGAGAATGGAATAGTGATCAAGGCAAATGCAAGGAAGATTTTACACCCATCAGTTCCTAATAAACCCTCTTTAAAGCACAGAAAGGCATCGAATCTGGGGCGAACACTATCTTCAGCAAAGAATCAGGTGTTATTCCCATGGTTCCAGCAATGATGGCATCTCCAGACATCTATCAGGTTGGTGTTCTTCTTCAAATTAAGCCGAGTTGACTTGCTGCTTGGTAGACGCTGCATGGCTGATCACATATACGCTGTTTTGTTTCAACCACAGTCCGGTTCCTCATCTAGACAAGTTTAAGGAAGATTCCACTTCCAGCTGTTTTCCTCTGTCCATCTCATCTGTGTTTTAACTGCAGCTGATGTGCACAGCTTGCTTGACAAAATGTCACAACCACCAGGCTGTTTAGGTGCCGGGGCCAGAGGTAACACTTCAACGCAAAATATTAATGACATCTCTATTTGGGGAAAGCCACATTTTCTACTCCAGCTGAGTTCTAGCTCAGTGTGGCTTCTGTCCTGCAAGGACCACCTTTTTTTGCAAGCCTGGATAAGAGAGGCTGGAAACTGTATGAAGTGCAGGAACCAGCAGGACCATCGGGAGTCCCGCAGGTCTGGCAAAGCAGCTGGATTCCACCGGTGGAGCATCAGCTCTCCCTTTCAGACCTTTCGAGGTGCTGCCCTCAAGTGCTGCGAGATGAAGACTATGTTTACGTTACAGAGCAACTCCACATTACACAGCGCTGGCTGAGATTGGAGCACCAAGCTTGGGCAAGGGCTTGGGAAGAGTTAATGCTCCAGGGAGGTGAAGCTATTCCAAATTACTCCAACACAGACAGTGAAGCTTTTTTAGGCCAGATGAAAGTTCGGACTATGTTATGTCATATGTTTTATCCATGATGTATTTCTAAAAAATATCCAGCAACAAGTACCTGTACTATTTCTCCCTTCTTCAAGCTGTTTTATGTATGCTATCTTTAATTAAAACTAGCTTTTCCATGTGTCCACAATTGATAGCTTAAAATATTAATAATTTTCCCTGCATTGGGTATCAAAGCCATTACTTTTTCCTGTGTGTCCTTTAACTATATTTAAATAATTCATTTATCCATTTTCCAGCCCTCAGGGAGACGGGTTCTCTTTTTTTTTTTTTTTTTTTTTTTTTACACAATGTGATCCCATTTAAAACGCAGGATATTTCCTTCTCCTAAAGTTGTAGGATATTTTCTTTCTTACCAGTGTTTACTCAGCACACGAATCCAGTTATCAACCATTTTACTAAGACAGAAATGTAGCACGGAAATATGTGTCTGCCTGCGTATAAATGCCCTTTCCACTGCTCATCAATCTTGCACTAATTAGAAAGATAAAAATATTTTAAAACCAATTAATGGCACTGAGAAACATTTCAGTAATTCTCAAAATACAATGAAACTGTGATAGATACATTTCAATTATTTCAAAGAATTTTCACAGAGCGCTGATTAGGCGCAAGGGAAGCATGGCTTGGCTGATGGATCTCTGACATAGGATGCGGATTAAGGTTTAAGTGAGACCAGCAGCTCGTGTTCTTCCTCAAAAAGCTCCTGAGTCACCTGATTAAAGTGCAACCTTGACAAATATGCACAGCGTTGTCTCTCACAGTTGGAATCACCAAAGAGGCTAAAAACAGCACCATGCACTGCATAATCTCTAACCTCAGGGGACAACAAAAACAGAGAATTGCTGTGTCAATCTCATTTCCTTGTTAGGCTCATTATCATAAATGCAGGCCTTTGGTTTTGAATGCCACACTTCAATAACATTTACCTATCAACAGCTGCTGAAATATTGAATTCCACAGTCATCTTTCCCTTTTGATGCTTTCCCTTTTGTTGCTTTATCCATAAACATGAGCAACTGAGCTAAGCTTAAATTAACTAGCTGGGGTTAAATGTTTAGGGCAGCAAATTACGGCTAGCCTGCTTGCAGAGTGGTTTAGATTACAGAGGAGAGTTGCCAATCTTAGCTCTCATCATGCACTCCAAATGTGCAGAGCAATATTGGCAGTTCATGGCCAAATCCTGCGTGCTTTGGTTATGGCAGGAGCACCGCTCCCATGAATAAGTGGAGCAAGATTTAGCCCCTGCTTGGAAGATAGAGATGAATCACACTTTTATTCTTTGAGTACCTCACGCTACCTGCAGCACAGGCGTGTTCAGTGATTGATAGCCTGTGTCTAGATTGGGTATTTTTCTATATACTGACAAATATTCTCTTTGCAGTGATTTCTAGGAGCAGAGGAGTATGCACGGCAGCAGTGTTGGGTCTCTTATTTTTCGTTGTGCCCTTTGTCTTTGTTTTGATTAGGTTACTTTCTGAGGGTCAGTTACTTTCCATCCTTCTTCCGCTCAGAATGCTCTGAAATAATCCTGTTACAGATCTCCAGTTCTTAGCATCAGTAAAACAGTGGAAACTTGCATTAGTAAACAGGTAGGGAGAGACACAACCTTCACTTCAGGGTCAAATCCCAAGTGGTGCCACAGTCTAAGGGAAATGAAGGTGTTTGGCTTTCTTGAAATGAGCTGCTGGTATCAGCTAAGGCTTTTTTTTGCTTTTTTTTTTTTTTTACTTGATCAAGGCAAGGGCTGTGTGTTAACCGTTTTAATCCAGCGCACAACCAAAATGCGATTGTAATTCAGAGATAAATGTCTGGTTAATAATAATTTTGCGACTACAGGCTGTTACTCACGAGACTGCTCAGGTGCTGTAAGATGTGCCACAGGGAGTGGCCGTGGAAGGGGGCAGCCAACCTCACCGTGCTTTGAGACCATTACTTCACCCAGCCTGCCTCTGTGCCAGTCTAGGGCCACACTACCCAACTGCAAAGCCGTGTTAGCTCTCCTGCAAGAGCAACAGCATACTTTGCAGAACTTTATGAGTAATATGGCATTCCCCTAAAAAAGGGCATCCCACAAAGCCTGCTGGGGTTAAACCTTTTTGCTCCACAGGACTGAGCTGCAGGAGCCCCTTGGGTTAGGTGCAACACACAGTCCTTGGGCCACAGCACCTGGTCTGAAAAGCAGGGGAAGAGTCATAGAAGGCAAGGATGAGGGGCAACCCAACATATTTTATCAGCCTGCACAGCTAGATGAATCACTGAGAGCACGGCAGAGGAAAAGCCAAGCCTCCCTAAAAACAACTGAAGAGGTGTTTTGGTGGTCCAGTGATGGGCACTATCAAAAACCTCAGCAGAAAGAAATTCAGTGCCTAAAATACGTATTCCGTTTTGCTCCTGGCTGAGGTGTCTACTGCTTTTCAGCGGCTTTGGACCCTGCTACCTCCAAACCTGCTTCTCTCTTCATGTCCATAGAGACACGGCATCTGCCTGACGATCTGCAGGGACCCTGGATAAAGGAGGCAGCGCAGAGGACCTGCCAACCCCGGTTTTCCCCGTCTGTACAGATCTTGTGGTAGGCAAGGGTTCTTTCTTCCACCAGCAGCAGAGGGGTGAGCATCAACACCACAGAGTAGTGAGCTCCTCCTCAGGTAATTTTTGGCTGTTTATCTGAACCTACCTATTAAGAGCCTAATTATACCATTTTATTTCTGTTATGGCCTCTGATGGCTGCTGGTGACAGCTGTGGTAGAGGCCAGCCAGATGAGACAAGGTGGAGGACACGTTTCACTTCTGAGTAGAAGCAGAGTTTCTCTCACACTTATTTCCAGCATCTCTTTTGCATTCCAGTGCAATTATTTATTTATTTTTAAATACACGGGCGATCAAAGAGTCAGTCAGAAAAGAAAAAGACTTATGATTGATTTTGCTTAAGTAAAATAGTGATTTCTATTACACCAGCCTTTACGTAGAGGCTTTTGGCTGCTGTAAGGAATTGATTTATTCTACTTGTCAAAAGAGTCAAAATCAGCAACAGCCCAGCCTCCTGTATGCCTTGCATGAAAGAAAAGCCTGGCTTGTAGAAGTTAGCTTGACTTTTCTACAGGAGACAGGCCGAAGACTGCAGGAGTTAATTACATCAGTAGAGAAGGGCCGCTTTTCATTTCCAGGGAGCCAGACTCCGACTAAATAAATAAAGGTGAAATGGGAGAGCGATGACCACAATAAGTGGCCGAAACTCCACGTGATGACAGGGGAATGATTTCCAACTGCCACTGCTTAAACATAACTAAGGTGTTCTGTAATTTTACTTCCACAAGCCAGAGGGCTTATTGTAAACCTGATAAATTATAGCAGCAGAAGCAGGAGAGAAGTGGGACAGAAGAAGGGAAATGCTAATGCAAAATACAAAATTGCCTCACAGAAAAGAATGGGGAGAGTGAGCGAGCGGTTTGTTATCGTTTATTTTTCTCCAACATATCATTCAGTTTCAGCTGTCTCCCATCTCACACAGATCTCCACCACTTCTCAGAAACGTCTCTCGATGGCATCTCATTCTCTTCCTGTCTCTCACCAGCGTTTCATTATTTCTTAAGTGTCCCTGAAAGGGTCTGGGCAGGAAGCGCAGGGGAGCGGGAGGCGGCGGGCAGAGGGACGAGCCTGCGCCCCACGTGTCCGCGAAAAGCGGGCGCGGGGGTGAAGGGGGGGGGAGGGTAAGGACGAGACGATGCAAATAATGTTAAATGTGATTAATCTCCCGGATTCCTGGAAATCTGACATGCATGAGTTACAGCGAAACCCCTTTTATTTCGCTCTGAAATGCTTTTGCATAATGAGAAAGAAAATGTCCTCTGCGCCCTAATCAACTCTGACAGGTCCCGGACTCCCAAATACTTTTATTTATGGCATTATTTATTTCACCCCTAATAACCGGGGAGGCGGGCACCCGCGGTTCG
>NW_009724548.1:26243-54907 GCF_000703405.1 Apaloderma vittatum | reverse complement strand
CAGACCACACTTCCTCAGTTTACCTCTGAGGTTGCTGTGGGAGAAGCCCATCTCGTACACCCATCACATTTCCCAAGCCATGCCAGGGTCACTCTGCATCTTTTACTGCTCTACAGTGAAGAGCAGCAAAGCTTCATCCTGAGCTCCAGGGATTAAGCATTTCCAATAAGAGATGAGGAACAGGGTTATGTATCTAGATATAGGTCACAGTAAAGCGCAGTCACATTTATCAGTCAAAGCCTGTCGCTTTTCACTCCCACAGGTTTTGTCAATGTAGGAAAGCACCATAACAGGAGCAATATTGCGTGCAGCAACATGGAAACCTGAAATAAAAAGATATCCAACAGGAGGTTCTCTATATCGCAATTGTTGTCTAAATTAAAAGAATATCAAATTGCGTGGGTTTATCATTTCTTTTAAAAGAATGTCATGATTCACTTCTATCCAGCATGAGCATATGGGGCTGGAATTTGATTTCTTTTTTATTTGTTTTCTACATTTTGAAGGATTTTTTCTGTTGGAGGGCAGAAATACGTGTCTAAAGATCACAAAATCCATCCCAGAGACATGTCTGAGATCACGGTTTTGAAAAGGAGCCATGGCCACCATCAAAGGACGAGACATATTTCACCCAATAAAAAGGAAAACATGCTGTTTTGTGCTCTCAAGTGTGACTCATTTCCTGACGCAGTTAGGTTATGCCTAGGAAAGTTAAGGTCAGATTAAGAGATCACTAATGCCTTTTGTAGTGGTCTTTGAGACCAGGACTACAATACCAGAATAAGGCTGTGGAGGCCTTTGAAGGAGAGATCTTCTTGGAAATACAGCATGAGTCTTTGTCGGGTTTGTCCTTGGCTTTTTGAGTTATGGAGCTCTTGTTTTGCTGCATTGCCTTTGATTTTTGCTAAATCCCCACGAGGATAAGCTTCTCTACTGTCTCTTTACTAGAAAAGTGATATAAAAACATCATCTTCCTCACCAGAACATTCACAGAGCTTTGCAGGGATAGCCTTGCTACTTCTTGCTACCTCATTTCAAACAAAAAAACCCAGAAGCTGAAAGAAAAAAAAAAACCACCCTCAATCTTCCTGCCACTCCTGCCAAATGAAACAACAGCCAGACAGGAGCTCAGTCTGATGCTCCTACATCAATCTTCCTGCTCTTCAGCATGCTGTACATCACAACCACACAAAATGCTGTAGTGACCCCATCTCAAATACTGTCTCTCAGGCTCAGCACACGGCAGTTACACCCAGAGACCAACCCACAGACCTGTTGCCTGAGGATGCAGCCAGCACCTCCTCTGGTGCATGCTCCGCCATCTGCTCAACAAATTCAAAATAGCACCAGAATTTCCAGGTGGATGCAGAAAGGAAGAGAGAGAGACTAAGCTGATCTGAGCAACAGTCATACAAACAAAACCCAGAAGCAAATATTTTCAAATACATCAGCTACAAATGACCAAAATGTCATCAGAGGAAGGAGACAGACCTGCTGTTGTTTTCATACCACAGAGCTCAGAGGGGAACAAATTTTCCTGTTACAAAATACGATGACTAGTTAGGTAGTATGGTTTCTGCCCAACACTATGACTTAAGCACTCAACTGAGAGCTCCATCTGCTTTTTTTTTTCAAATAACAGTATTTTATTAAGAAAATGTTGCAATGGGAGTGATTTTCTACTAACACCATGAATGAGTATGGATTAGTGATTGTCTTATTCTACTGTACAAAATGAAATACAGAACAAAGTAATAAGGAACCCCCTGATAACCACAACTTGGCTGCAGTGACATGAAAGAGCAGGATGTGAACATTCAGGATGTAAGCGTCCACTGAGTGGACTGATTCCACCACCAGGTTTTGCTGCCTTTCAGAAGCAATGTTGAATGGGTGAAAAAAAAAAATCATTTCCATGCTTTCTGCTTTTTCTACCAAGCCAATGAGCAGAAAAAGAGACAGAATCAAATCATTCAGGTGATCCACAGAGCTTTCCTTTGCTGGCCACATAAGGGTCACCATGAGCCAACTGGAAAATTGACAACAATTACAAGTCTTGATGTTCTTCACACACCACTGTTCATCAAATACATACCCCAATGAGAGTTAAAGTAAGAGAATTTTGTGGCTCACCACAGGTGTAGATGACATTAAGATGCTTTCGGATGCCTGGGTAACAAGGATCTCCAAATTCATAGGTGCTGGCATATATGCTGCAGCTTCTTTTCCCGTGACAGCGCTTGATCATGAGTTGGAGAGCAGTAGCCGACTGACACTCTAGAAGGGAAAAAGGATACCTATTTATGAATATTTGTTCATTCACATTAGAGATTGACCAAAAAAATTTACCAGATGCAGACTGTGAGAGCACATACATATGAACTTTCTGTGAGTATGCACAAATCTTTATGTTTACATAGGAAGGTGCATCTGATTCTCAAACTTCACTAATAAATTGTAAATTGATGAAAGGAAATTACAAAAAAAACCCATGAAAAAATAGGAAATGCTCATACACCTATAGAAAGAAGGCTGCAAATAAAAGATGGTGCTACTGTCATCACTGATAGGCTCAGGCTTGGCCAGCAGCAAGTCCCCCTTGGAGCTGGCTGGCATTGGCTCCATCAGACGTTGGGGAAACTTCTAACAACTTGTCATAGAAGCTACCCCTGCAGCCCTCCCACTAGCAAAACCTTGCGTGCAAACTCAATACAGCTTGTTTCATTTTGAGGGGGAGACATAGAGAGAGTTTGGGAAGACTTTTTAGTGTTTGTTATGTCCAATACAGTTGTCTCAAGTCACAACCTCCATCCGCTTTCTGCAGTGTCCCTGTCTGCTCTTAGAAGATGCTGTACTCCTAAGAAGTCTAATGAGGGTTACTATGAGGTCGAATAATTATGAAGTTACCATCTAAGTAGAAATACTCTGCTGAGTGTGTTTATTCCATGCAAGTAGAAATGTTTGTCATATCAGGAATTTAGAATATGGAAAGCTCCAAAAGTAAATATTTTCCCAAGTATTATCTTCTATCAAATAGTTTGTGCCTGTTTTCCCAACAAAGGTAAAAATTATTTGTACAGACAAGCTCTTGAACTTTCAGGTGCTAGACTGATAGTTTGTTTTCACTGTCCAGTCAGGGCTAAGCACAACGGGAAGCTGAAAAGAAGATATTTCTTCACCATTAAGCTGTTGCTAAAAGCAACAGGAAAGCTACAGAGAAAGGATTAAAAGCCCTTTTAGTCACTAATCAGGAGGCAGGTAAAGAGACAATGAACCCCAAAAGCTATTGAATATTAGAACCAGCACAATAACAAAAGCCATTAGAGACATGGGAAAGCCACAGAACATGAAGTGTAGAGGGCAACATGTCATTTTTCTCAAATCAAAGGCAACATTTTATTTCACATCCTGAAAATGACAAAAGAACAGGGCCCCATATGAGCATTTTTATACTGAACCACCCAAACTTCCCCAGGGGATTTTTGATCCAATGAGTGTCAGAGGTTTCAGTGGAAACATCTGGCATGCAGCAATCCTGCTTTATTGTCTTTTTGTCAAATGTCCTGTTAGAGAAACTCATCAAATCTAAGCACTGCCCAGGATTTCATGGAGGGTGCCTGTTCTTTTTATTTGTTATTGTTCTCACGCAAAACAGACACCATCCCACAGATGTCTGCACAGGGACCTCAATCCCTGGCACAGGAGCACACTACCTCTACAGAAGCATGGGGAATTACCCATTACTGGTCCTGTGAGAGAAACGACAAGTTTTTTTCCATATGTCATCACCAGAGATGGTCAGGTTTTCATAGAATCATTGAATTGTAAAATCATTTAGGTTGGAAAATACCTTTAAGATCGCTGAGTCCAACCATTAGCCTAGCACTGCCAAGTCCACCACTAAATCATGTCACTAAGCACCACATCTACACTATCTTCTAAATACCTCCAGGGATAATGGCTTTGGGACACATCTCTTGTAGGAATGAGCAATAACAAACTACAGACTCTCTCCTCCTTGTTAATAAATTGGACAGACTCTGCAAGTGCTAGATCTTTATATTCAGCACATCAAAAACACTTCTAGGGGTTTTATGTCATATCCTCTCACAGTAACTTAGCACCAGCTTTTCTAGCCATCACCAGTCACTTCTTGGTATTGATAACTTCTTTCCTCCCATGCAGTTCTGAGCCGGCTATGGTCTCCATCCATATTGACTTCAGCAGCATCATCTGAATCAGGAAACCAAACAGGGCCCAGATTTGGACACACCATTATCCCCCTTGTCTAAGTGCTACCCTGTTCCTTAGAATGATTTTGCCAACCAGTATTATCCCAAACAGGTAATCCAGTCTGAGACACAACAGAGTTAGTCCCACTCGTCAGGTTTCACAAGGTCCCCTCCAGGTATTTTGGGTGGAAGTAGAGGAGACGGAGAGGACAGCCTTGCCCATACCTACTCAAAACAACATGCCCTGCTGCCTACAGGCAGCTGTAGGACCCTGCACTAGCCCTTTCGCCAGCCCCACTACCAGTGCAGAGGCAGCCTGAGTTGTAACAGCCACTTCGATACAGCGCTAGATACTGCCCAGCCTCTTCTATGTAGCTCCACCTGTCAGACCAAGTCCTAGCACTGCAGTCATTACTTGTGTTTTAACAGTGTCCAGGTCCAGCCTACACAGTTTAGCTACATGTTCAGTGGTAAATGAAAACTTATCCTGGCCCATTCCCTGTCCCTGAGGCCGACTATGTTGAAACTACTCACAATCATGCTATTAAACACTTTTACCCATCAAAACAGAGTGGTGATACCCAATCTCAGTCCTATATCCAACCTCAAGCCATCTCTGGACTGCTTAGGAGAAGGCTCACTGGGCCAAAGCAGAAAACCATACCATGGACCATGCTATTACTAAAGAGTACAGATCTATTTCCAGTATCCATGCCCAGTCCCTCATACTGTTGGTTTACCAGTATACATGTAGCCCTAGACATGCAGCTTATTCAGGCACAGGTCAGGCCTCCGTATTCACAGATATCAACAGCAAAACCCTCAACTCTTTAATTGCCAGGCTGCTTCAGCTCAACATGTGCTATCCAAAATGATTAGAAAAGCAGAAGAGACTCTCTATGCTTCAGCTATAGATGGGGCTGAAATCCCCTAGCACAGAAAGTAAGGCACAGAGATCTTGAAAGCCTCTTTTACATGGACTTTTTGCAAACTTTAATATTGAAAATATATCCAGGAAAACAGTCACCTGTTAGGATTGCAGCATGTAAACCATACAATAATTTAGTTGTAAGAAATATTTGGAGCCTATCCAGTCCAACCTCCCACTCAAAGCACAGCCAGCTTTGATGTTACATCAGGTTGCTCAGGAATTTGTCCAGGCAAGTTTTGAGAATCTGCAGAGATAAATATTCCTCAAACTCCTTGGGCACGTATTCTGGGGATAAACCCCTCTCCAGGTGAAGAATTTTTTCCTTTTATCTAATCAGATTTCCACTGCTGCAAATCGTGTTCATTGCTTTTGGTGTTGTCAAGGTTTTTTCTGTGTGTCTCTAAGAATAGTCTTCTCTAGAGACTTCTCTTAGTTAGTTGAGAACAGCAATAAGATCCTGCCCTGAGCTTTCACTTCTTGAAACCGAACAAACACAGACATCCCTCACCATTTCCCCATGTGCTGTGTGCTCCAGCCCCCTGACCAGTTTGGTTGCCCTTCACTGGACTTAGAGTCACAGAATCATAAAATTGTTTAGGTTGAAAAAGACCTTTAAGATCATTGGTCCAACTATTAAAGGAGCAATGAGAGAGGCATCACTAAAACATGTCCCTAAGCACCAAATTTATATGTGGTGGAAGGCAACAAAGATGGTGAAGGATCTAAAGCACAAGTGTTAGGAGAGGCTGAGATAATTGGGTTTGTTCAGCCTGGAGAAGAAAGGCTGAGAGGAGACCTTACCACTCATACAACTACCTGAAAGAACGTTGTAGAGAAGTGAGGACTGGTCTGTTCAACCAAGTAACAAGTGATAGGACAAGAGGAAATGGCCTCAAGTTGCACCAAGGGAGGTTTGGATAGGATATTAGGAAGAATTTCTTTACTAAAAGGGTTATCAGGCATTGAAATGGGTTGCCCAGGGCAGTGATGAAGTCTCCATCTCTGGAGGTATTTAAGAGTTGGGTAGACATAGTGCTTAGGGATATGTTTCAGTCGAGGACTTGTCAGTGTTAGGTTAATGGTTGGAGCCGATCGAGATCTTTTCCAAGCTAGGTGATTCTATTAATTCTGTTAATTCTGTCTCTTAAATGCCTTAGAGGACGGTGACTTACTTAACCACTTCCTTGGGCAGCCTGATCCACTTTTACAACCTATTTCCTTATCTGGGGAGCACCAGACTGGATGCTCCAGTACTCCATTTAAGTGGAGCACCGCAATACCAAATAGAGTGAATAAACCCTCTCCTGATGCACCTACAATATTCTTACTAAGTCCAGCATCCGCTTAGCACCATTGCCACAAGATCACATCACTGAGTCATGTTCAACATACAGATCATTACCAAAGATGTTAACCAATATTGATCTCTGACTGCTTTGAAGTGGCTGCCAGTCTGACTTCAACATAACATGGTGGAGATTTCTTGTACTCCATTTCCTTGGCCCTTATAGCAAACAGCCACATTTTAGGCAAGTCTTTACCGTTTCCACTGACCTCCAAACTCTAGCAAGCACCAAAATCTAGTGAATACAGGAGTGGCAGAAAGTCACCTGAGGTATCCACGTTACAAGATCCAGCTAAACTCTACTGACTTCCATACAGTAAATCCAAATACTCTTCTAATTTTCCCCAGGGAATGGCCTGAGCCATTCTTTTGGAACCAACAATATTCTTCCAGAAAAAAAAAAAAAAAAAAAAAAAGACTCTATGAGCAAATTTTGACAAAGTTTCCACTTCAGAGATTTTCCTTTGGTCACAACAGAGATTTTTCCCTATTTTTTCTTCCACATAATTTCTAAGCACAAGTGCCTTGTGCACTCCCCTAAATGCCAGGGCAAGCAGTCAGCAATACTTTGAGGGAGGACTACACCAAAACTGAAACTCGCTTGGTTTCATCTCTTGGTGTTTTTGATCTGTCAGTGTGTTCATCCTCCACATATCACATTGAACTGAAAAATGTAAGTGCAGTAATCAAAACCTCCAAATGGGATCATCTCCCTTACACCCTTCAAAGGATTTGAGATAAGGAGGTCATTTAGCTGGATGCCAAAATGTCATATTTAGACATCTTTATTCCCTCACTAACCAGCACTGAAGATGTCAATAATACATCTGAGAGATGGCTGAGTGATAGATGAGGCTACAGGTCCTTCATAAATCGCAGTCACCACTATATGATTCAGAGCTCTAGAAGTGACAACATGGTATTTTCTTTTACCCATACCTCAGGAGTATAAAAACACTCAACATCACTCCTGTTGGCTCTTACAAAGTGCATGTATGTAATTTAACTTCCAAATGTAAACAAGTCCTTAGGGAGTCAGACTGAAGTGAGATCTCCAGGTATATCAGCACCTCTTCAGGAGGTGATTCCAGGTCAGAAATCTTCACCTTCAGGTGCCCATGGCTCAGAGAAGTGTGAAAATAGAGATTCTCTTATTCATAAATCATACAGTTAGCCTCTCAAAAAGACACAGGGAAGCTAAACCCAGCCGTGTGGTAGAGCAGAGTTGGGCTATGGCCTGCTGCAGCTGGCCAGATTCACATTTTCCAGGTCTTCAGGGTAGGAGACTAGATGTGGCACTATTATTGCACCAGATAGTGTGCTCATTCAGGGCAACGTCTCCTTTCTTTTGATCACTTGCTTGCCAAACACAAGCCATGGGTGTTATGTGAAATACTACACTGACATCAGTGACAAACAATTGATCCTACGTGTCAGGGATGTAGGGAAGGACACTCACAAATGCCGAAACCGTATCGCTAAGTCTGAGGTAAGTACTGCTAAGCAGAGTCAGGCCCCTGCCAAGAACCTTTTAAAGCCCACAAAGCTCAAATCCCACAGCAGAGCAATAAAAACCACTTTAAGACCTCACAGATGACAGAGAGCCCACTTACGCAGGTTGGGCCAGAGTCACCCGCAGCTTTCATTAGTCTTGGATTGCTTCAGGGCACTGCTGAAGAGCAAATATGAATCCTGGCTACAGTGAAATTTCCACATATGAAAGTGTTTAAAGATATCAGGTGTGCTTTTGGAATATGGTATTTTAAAATAAAGTTGGGGTAGAATCAGCTTTAGAGAGTGGGATCAGCTCACTCTTTACTCCCAGCTCCACTTTCTAGAAGTTGTACATCCCTCCAGCCTTGCTCCTGGTACAAGGTTAATTTCCCTTCACAGGATCCCTCCATGACTGCAGCCTGCTGGCTAATTTTGTTTCACATTATTCATCTTAGCAGTTGCATTTAATAGTCCCTGATCTACTATCTTTATCGGCCCAGCCTCTTACAGGGTAAAAAACTAAATCAGATGGCAACAAACCCACACTGGAGAATTTTACTAGCTGCAGTTTGCAGACAGCATTGGCTTTAAAACTGGAATCAGTCTCAGTGATGTAATGTCCGTATCATCAAGTTCACCACAATGAATGGGTTTTAGTCAGTTTAAGGCTGCTTCCCAGCATGACTATTTCTTTATTACCTCTTCCTGGTGAAAAACAGAAATTGCAGCCAATACCTATTAATCACATCCGTTACTTGTGTTACTCACTGTTACTTGGTTTTCTCCAGTAAGTGTAACACATTCAAATCTGAAATCCAAGCCATACGTTGCTGCTTTTGATTGCAAAGCCTATCTGGGTTTAAAAGAATGTTTCCAAAGAGTTTAATTTTTGCATTACGGTAACTCAGATTCTCTGGTGGAGATCAGAGCCTCCTCCAAGGCAGCAGTCATCACAGATGGACCCAGAAACAGATTTAGACACCTAGTTCTGAGATGGGCAACTAATCCCACAGTGAAATTGAGCATATGCCAGATGCTCACGAACATCTCAACATGAGTCAGCAGTGTGTGCTGGCAGCCCAAAAAGCCAGCAGTATCCTGGGCTGCAACAAAAACAGCACAGCCAACATGTCAAGGGAAGTGATTCTGTGTCTCTAACTCTGCTCTGGTGAGACCTCACCTGGAGTACTGCATTCAGCTCTGGAGCCCCCAGAACAAGAAAGACATGGCCCTGTTGGAGTCTGTCCAGAGGAGGCCATAAGGATGATCAGGGGGTCCGAGCACCTCCCCTATGAGGACAGGCTGAGAGAGTTGGGGTTGTTCAGCCTGGAGAAGAGAAGACTCCAGAGAAACCTTATAGCAGCCTTCCAATACTTGAAGAGGCTACAGGAAAGCTGGAGAGAAACTTTTTATAAGGGCAGGTGGGACAGGACAAAGGGCAATGGTTTTAAACTAAAGATTTAGATTGGATATTAGGAAAATCTTCTTCACCGAATGGGTGGTGAGGCATTGGAATGAGTTGGCGAGGGAGGTGGTGCCGTCACCATCCCTGGACGTGTTTAAAAGCCGTCTGGATGTGGCACTTCAGGAGGTGGTTTAGTGTTAGGGTGGTGTAGGGCTGTAGGTTGCACTTGATGATCTTAAAGGTCCTTTCCAACCTTCATGATTCTGTGATTCTAAAGCAGGGTAGATTTAGACATTAGGAAAAGTTCTTTATTATGAGAGGGGTGAAATACTGGAACAGGTTGCCCACAGAAGCAGTGGATGCCTCATCCCTGGAAGACTTCAAGGCCAGGCTGGATGGGGCTTTGAGCAACCTGGTCTAGTGGGAAGTGTCCCTGCCCATGGCAGAGGGGTTGGAACTAGATGATCTTTACGGTCACTTCCAATTCAAACCATTCTATGATGTGTGCACCTGTTAACTTCAACATCAGACTCACCTGCCACATCCATGCTGAGCCTCCAAAGGCAGGTTCCTGTACAATGAGGCAGCCTGTCCAGAGCAAGCAGGACTATGTACACCTGAACATGACATTATGTTAGTATATTGTAAAGCTATAGTTTTCCACAGGCTGTCCATGGATCTGGAAAGGCAGAAGAGCACGGAGCACACCCCAAAATCAACATGTGTGCACCAAAAAAAAAAAAAGGAGGAAAAATAGAGCCTGAGAAGAAAACTCCACACAGTTCTCAGAGGATACATTCTCTGAGTCTATGAATTTAGCTAAAAAAGAATTGGAGCACTCATTCTACTTTTTCAGCCAACAAAGTATAAGACATTGAAGTATCAAAAGAACCAAACTACTGGTAGTAATTAAAAGCTTCAGAAAGAGAATCAATGCCTAAAATACCATTTCCAGCAGTGCATGTGATAAGTGATCAGGAACTGGAACAGGACTGGTGGTACCTGATCAAGAGATGAATTCCGTGGCACAATTTGGCTCAGTGTAAAGGCATCAGGAGCAGACCTACTTCGTGAATTAAAACAGTCAGCAGAACCCTAGCCTTCCTTGTTGTCTTTTGAGAAGCAATTGAAAGGAACAACCTAAGGTAAACACTTCCTTGAAGGGAGTCATTTAGAAACAAGGGACAGCTCTAGCATGAAACTTCTCCCAAGCAGAGGATGGGATTTTTCGCCAAAGCATGCAGCATGATTTCTTGCTAAAGAATAAAACAGGAAAAGTTGCTTGCTGAGGGCTGTGAGGCAGAGGACAGAATGGAAGATGGAAGATGCACAAGTCAGTTAACTAAGAGGAGAGAAATTTCATTCCTGCAAAGAAAGCGGACAGATGTCTGAATCAGCTCTGCAATTATTCACCCACCTGCCAAAAGAGAAAGCAAACTTCGATGGAATGGCAAAACGGATGTAAGCAGGAAGACAGTAACCCCAAACTTGTAGGTGAGGCAGCTGCCTAAATTCCTTCATTTTTACCTAGAAGTGACTCAAAACTGCCTCACTCAGCAATAGAATCTCTATCATAAAGAGGAGGAAAGGAATTTCTCCTGCTTTTGGGCAGTTTCTCATTTATTTTAAAGATGCCCAATTAGTGGTTGATACAAAATTCAGCTCCTTCATAAAGCAACAGCTGCTGGGTGTCTGAGCCTCTGCTTCAGCTGTTAAATTAGCCAAAAGTAGTCATCCTAGCAGCCTGTGAAGGAGGTCTTCATACAGTATTGATGAGCCAGTCCATACTTCATGCAGTATATCAAATCCCAGGCACTTACAGCTTAGCTCAGGCCCATTAAGTTTGATGTTCTCTTTAAAAGCCAGTGCAGAAGACATTTAATAAGAGCTTTGTCCACTTTCTCTCTACAGTAAGCAGCCTAACTCTCTTATCAGCATAGCACAGTCACACAGTTTCAGATGCAGCAACAGAAATACACTGGATTTCTGTTCCTTGCCATGGCACACACGTCTCTGTAGAGGACACAAGAAATGAGTTGGATTTAGAAGCCCAAAGAGTGTGGGAGACAAGATGAAGAAAACCAAACTACAGATATTTAGCCCATAAGACCAACGAACTTATAAAACCAAAACTACCTAAAACTAGAAAAGACTACCCTAAACAAGAAAAAATGCAGAAGCAGATGAGTAAAGAGGAAAAGTCAGGAGCAGAGACCCGAAACAATTCAGAAGTTGCTGGTTTGGAAGCCAGAACAGAACAGGCTTCAGAAAACTTGCACAGTCAATCTGTTCAAAGTGCAAGAAAATCCTGTAGGGAAATAAACAAGTTATTTCCTTAGAAGAGACTGTTAAAAGCACTTCTGAGCTGTAAGCACAGACTCAGGAGAATTTTTGCTTGATAAGCCACTGGGCTGTGGAAAAGAATTTGCAGTCAGGGCTGGTGGGGAAGTATTACTGGGGCTTTGGCCCACACCTTAGCTCCAATTTTGCAGGTTCCTGCTTGCCAGCAGGTACAGTGCTGTGCAGAACAGGCTTAGAAAGATGCTCCAACATCTCATGGTCAATGCTGTGGCCAAGAACAGTCTAAATCCCCCACAACAGCATCAGTCCCAGAACATTGCTTCTTTTTCCATGAGCTTTTATGTTTGAGGGACTTTCTATTAGGTTTTTGCTTTAGCAGTGCCAAGTACTTTGGTATCACGTTGAGCTGGGCTTCTGATATAAATTGTCGTCATCGTTATTACAAATAGCAGCAGGGAACTTTGCAGCTGGATATAGCATCTATGTCTTGAACAATGTCACCAAAAACACAGCTGTCTAAAAAAGAAATCTGCATCCAAACATTAGAAGGATGTACAGAGAAGGCCAGCTTTACATTAATAAGTGCATTTTAATGAAAGAGAGAAAAATTACTCACCACACACTTCATAAAACTTTGGAAATTTCAGCAGTAGGCCAGAAAAGAGAAAATTATCTTAAAAGAAATGAACCACATTTAGAGGCTGTAACCGAAGGATCAATTACAGGTTTAATTACAAATGCTAAAGTTACATTTAGAAACACTTGGTTTATTAACTCAGATCATCTTATTGCCTTTGTATCTGGAACCAGAACTCATATAAAACATATAAGCCTCAAGTTTTGCCGAGGCTGACTCAGAATGTGTAAAGTTGAGCAAATCAATAACATTTTGCAGTTTTGGGGGCTAAAGTGAGAATCTGAGGAAAGCTTCAAACTCAGCTCCAAGAAATCTCAGAAAACAAAGCAGTTTCAGTCTGGCAATGACAGTAAAATTTTATTATTTAATTTGCAGCAAGGTTGATTGTGGGCTGTAAGGCATTCAAGATAAAAAGCAAAGAAGCTAACAGCTCCTGCTCCACTCAGCAGAAAATAGGGGTAGTGCACTCAATGCATCGACTGCTCTGTGAAGTCCCCGAGTTCATTTGTCCTTCCTGTTAATTACAGGCCAACAGAAGTATTTTCCTGAACACAAGTATAGTTCAATAAGTGCCTACACCTATACTGAAGCAAGGACTGAAAATCTGAAGCTGTGGGACTGGCCCACTTTTTATAAAAGACTATCCAGCTGACACGATCTGCGAGTCCCTTCTTGCCCTTTGCAAGCGTGGCATGCTTCCAAACTCACAGGTTTCACGTTACCTTTGTTTTTCAGGTTCAGCATTCACGATCATAGTAATTTCATCATATTCTTGAGTGACATCTGAATTATTTTCAGAGGAACTTTATCAGTCGTGAACAAGTTACACCGGTTTTCATTCAGAGTAAATCCATGGAAATAAGTCAAGACACTACATTTAAATCACTGAAATTCTGCCCTTTTATTATTAGGATTATACTCTGTATTTTCTTTTCACTAATAGCTGAGCAATACGCATCTTTTATGAGATTAGATACCAAAGAAGATGATATTACTGATAAATATACCCACTTTATAAATATTATACCAATACCTTCAAAGAGTCTGCTAGTGCTATTTAAATTACCACTTTCAGAACTTTTATTTACAACTGCATGGGGTTATATTCCACTGTAAACAATTTTTTTAAGGCCAAGTTGAACCCTGGCTTCGAGAAAGATCTTACCCAGAAGCAAATTTGAATGGATTTTTTCATTTTCTTAAAAAATAGCAATTGTGTGCATATAAAACCAACTTCATATAAACCAGCTTTTATGACTCTATAGAATCCAACAATAGTTCGAGTTTTCTAGAAACAGCTGTAAAGTGATTTTAATTACCTTCTGGTGTTTTGAGACAAAAAGTGAAACACGCAAAGTATCTAAAATTGAAAAACAACTTTCTGAAAGCAGGCTTTGTCCCACTTTAACTTAGTGTTCTAAATGGGAATTTCTTTTCAATTTAAATTTAATATGGTATTACATGTGAATTAAACAGCAACTGGTATTTATTTAGCCTTCAAACTCGGATACTTTGGGGTTTTATTACATACAAACAGATTGGCCTCTAAAAACATGTTCTTAATCATGAGCTATACATATAATAAAGTAGTTCCTGCACTGAATGTATGTGAAATGTATATAGAGTCACACCTATGGGCAGGAGCATTCTGGAAGCCTGGGGTGCAGCACGTCAGAGAGGAAAGCCACAGTCTGACTCCCTCCCACATCTGCTGCTCATCCCACAGACCCCGACTTACAGACAATTTAAAGACTTTAAACCAGTTGGATCTGCTCAAGGAGAGCCGTGTTACATGGCATTTTCTGACCAGCACAAATTTCGGTGGGTACCTCATCCTCCACTGCTTCCTCTGTATTTCACTTAAGACTACAATTAGAGCAAAGCTATAAATTTGTACTGATGGAAACGCAGGCTGGAAAATGGTCATGGATGGTGATGTGGAAGAGAGCCAGAAACGCATGGCTGGAGGGGCAGCAGTGTCTTAAAACTTGCTCTTGTATTGGCAGGAACAGTAACACGCACCATGGAGTAAAATTGATTTTTTTACGGCATGTATTTCATACTTATTCACATGCTAGATCTGATCACAGATAAACAAGTCTGTTATTTATATGGTGTAATAAATATTTATATGAAGGACTGTGAAGGTTCTGGTTCGAGTCACATATATATCTGCATTAAGAGGAGGAAATCAAAACAAACTGGCTTGGATCACCTTCTGCCACCACATTAAAATGAAAACTGCCAGGGAATGAGCACCTAAAGCACAGGCTCCTTTGCTGAACTCATGTCTCTGCTCTTTTGTTATCAGATCCAGCGAGTTGCAGGGAGCCACTGACCATCTGAGTTTCCTCAGGGCTTTGTAAACACATCCGTTTTCCCCTTCAGAGCCACAGGAAAGAACTTGTGTGTTAAGTGACAAGGGCATTTCACTTCTCAGCAGACTACTCAGCTCAACCCACACACCATGACCCAAACCCAGGCTTTGGAGCTAGACTTCCCGTGATCTTGCACTGACTCCAAAACCAAGCCCTGATTCCTTCTACCCGGGATGAGGAGCTAAATTGCTGCTGGCTCCACGATAAAGAGAGACAGGGTCCTTGAGAAGGAGATCTGGATCATGATGTTAGAGAGTTCAGCTGAACTCGTTCATCTCAGTCTGTGGTTCAGGGGGTGGCTACTTACCGTACAAATGTATATGTGAACATGTCAGGTGCCCTGAGTATGATCAAGGATATTGCTCCACTAAATAATAAAAAGGGTAATTGTTTTACATCCAAGTTCCTCCTCCTCAGCCTCCTAATTAGATCATTACCTTGCGCTCAGATACGAATAGGAAAAGGCCATTTTTTTTAATTGGCTTCTCTTGGTATAAACAAGTTACTCAGAGATGTAGGCAGAGGCAGCGGTAAACAGCACGACAACAGGGCAAAGGGCTCACTGGGCTAAGGGATATTAATGGTTTGCTGCTTGCGAATAACCCTTTCCCCAGAGACCTCCTTATGCTCTGTGTATTCTCTCTGCATACGCTGGCAGCAAAGCGGAGGCTTTATTAAGAGAGTTACAAATAAGATCAAATTCCTTTAGGAGTTTTTCAGAGTTCCCAAGGCGTTCAAGGAGGGGTCCAGCTGTTTGCAGGGGTTTCCCATTACGGTCAGAGACACAAGTTTCAGCATGTTTCCAGTTAAAAGAGGATCCTGGAGGATTTTCTCTTTAACATGACAGGGATAGAATGGAGTTCTTCATAACTTTCCCTCCACAGATGCTAAGCACATTTGTATAGACATTAGACAGAGAGAAAGGATGTGTATGGCATGGCATGGTGTCTGAAGTCTAAATCGAGGATCTGATGTCACCGAAAAGCAGCACAATGATGGCTGTGTTATGCAGGTGTTAAAAGGCTGCAATGTCACGATAGCTCAGATCCCTCTCCCTGAGCACATAACTTGCCTCCCGTCTCTGCAGGATCCAAAAAATTCATCTTTAGTGGACGTTATCTCCTCAGTATTCCTACAGGAGTACAAGGTCTTGTTTTTCAAGGCAGAAACAACACACACTAGATTATTTGCTCCCTTATCTTAAGGCTGAGACAGAAATATAGACAATGCTCTATTAGGCCAACCCCTCTCCCATCTTTGGCCTCTGTTCTTCAAAAGCCTCATCTGTTAAAGCTGCAGATATCTAAATTTGACTCAAATGTGCATTTTATTCACAGGGGGAAAACTGGAATAAAATCTGAACTGTTTTTCATTAGGAGAGGAAGAAAAGATACCCTTCCCCAATTTGGGGCAAGTACGAGTTCTTCACTCATCCAGTAACTCATGCTACCTGGATCAAGTAATCACTGCAAACTCATCCAGGACCTACTTCCCGCGAAAAGGCCCTTTGCCAAGGCTCAGACTTGACCTGTGAAATTCAAACAGAACAAATCTTCCATGTGCAGAACTTAGGCTGGGAACTGGCCTTATGGGAACTGGATGCTGCTGCTAAGTCCAGGTCATATGGTCATATTTGTAAGATCAGCTCGTCGCAAATGTCTGAAATCAAAGGCTGCCACAGAGGAGTCCTCTCTGTAACACAGGGCTGTGGAAATGTGCAGGGAAACACTCTCTAGCTAGAAAAAGCTTTGATTTATAGGCCATGATGTTTTCACCCGCTCCTGAAGGAACAGAGTTGCCTGCTGGGCTAGGCAGGCCCGTGGCAGGAGCACAGTTTCTGGAGCAGGTTGGGGGATGCTGCGCACCACTCCCATGATTGCTAGTGGCAGCTGGGAGCACAACCCCCTCACTTCAGTGCTGCAAATGTAGGCAGCACTGTTATTTCCTGCAGCATGCCATGGGGAAGCATGGTGTAAAGACGCTTTTTGCTAATTTGGGTTGCAGATGTTTCTCCTGCGAGGCCAGTAGAGAGGTAATGACCACAGCCACAATTTCCCTTCCCTGCAATACTAGAGCTCTGTCCTGTTGGGTCAGCTCACACAAACAGATGAAGGAAAGGTCATGGTAAGAAGAGACTTACCCGTAGCATTGGCAGGATCATGCCGATGTGACCAGCGAGCTGTTGCTGAACACACTAGCAGACCTAGACAAACACTCTCGAATATAGTGGCCCTTCTCGGTGTTCAGTGATAGGACATGGGGCAATGGATGCAAGCTGGAGCATATGGAGTTCCACGTAAACATAAGGAAAAACTTCTTCACTGTGATGGTGACAGAGCGCTACAACCGTCTGTCCAGAGAGGTTGTGGAGTCTCCTTCTGTGGAGACTTTCAAAACTCACGTGGACATGTTCCTGTGTGACCTTATGTAAGTAATACTGCTCTGGACTAGATGATCTTTCGAGGTGTCTTCCAACCCCTGACATTCTGTGGTTCTGTGATTTGAGGGGTGGAGCACAGTAAGCTGAAAGACCACATACTCACTTGCGTTTTTTTTTTAGTTAAGCTCACACACCCTCCCCTCAGGATTTCAGCATGCAGGGGAACATCAGTATCAACAGTTACACTGTCTGTCTTTCAGCCAACACACCGAGCACCTAAACGCTTGAAAAATCCTGAGGAAGACATTCATGTTCCCTGGTGAGTGCCTCACTTCACGTCCCGAGCCCTGCAGCCAGCCATTGTCCCATAGATACTTCCCATCCTTCATTTGCTCTTAAGCAGGCAGGACATACCCACCCGCTCAAGCACCCCAGTCATGCCAGGATGACTGAACAGATGCTTGAGATCCCAGCAACTCTAAACATATAAATATTTGCTCCTCTCCAACAACTCAGTCATTTTTAGCATCAGTTCATGGCTTAAAACCTTGCACTAGATTTCAGTGTAAAGCTACCTTGGCATTCGCAGCGCTGGCTTGACATTACATTGTCTTATACTGAGCCTGCTCTAATTTCATTTAAGAGGTGACACAGGAGGAAGACCCTGACTCATCCCAGCAGCAGACTGCATGCCACATTCTAAGATCTTATTTCACATTCTAAGACCTTATTTCCTTGGACAAACATCCCTAATTTGTAGAGATCACAAGGGCAGTTTGAAAACAACAGGGCACACAAGCACTACAGATGGTTTGGCACGTGCACCTCTGCTGTCACAACTCACCACTTGTTCTCTTAGCTACAGCTTTGCTTTCCCAGCTCCACTGCCTCCTACTGCCTTTTCTAGTGCCACATACCCTCCTCTCAGCCAGTACAAGACTTTGCGTCTGGGCAAGGAAGAGTAAAATTTTATCCTTTGTGGCTTCACATAGAGTTTTGCTTCACACCGACATTCAACATCAGGCCCCGGTGCTTGTACGTTTTCACCAGTACAAGCCTGTTCTGCTCTCTCAGCAAGGACGAAGGAGCGGTGTGCTCAGGTCTACACCAGAAACCTGTCCAGTTTCGCTGACTCAGCAAGCTGTTCCGCTTCAGCAACCAGTGAACACACTCTTAGCCCATCCCAAACACCACATGCAAGAGGTCTAGGCTAACCTATTACATACATCTATTTCAGCTTCAGCACCCTGGCAACTGGGGGGCAGCAGGAGCACCTCCAGGGGCATAGGTCACCAAAGGAGATGAAAAGTAACTCGTTAAAGGACGGTGACTCTCCTACCTTGCATCTGAACTGTGAGAGTGGGTAGGAGATCCTGAACTACTCAGCTGTCCTGCAAGTGCTCAGATTTTCAGAACTACAAAAATAAGGCGCTCACCATACTGTATAAATAACCTGACTGTCCTGATTCCACCTGCGGTCTCCCACTGACACCCATCTGCTTATCTTATTTCCAAGCAGTCACTTCGCATGCTTCCATTTGAACAGCATTTAACTCCTTAAGGGCACTGAATCAGCACCTATGAAGCCAAAGATCCCCTGATACAGCTGAACAGATACCAGCACAGGCAACAGCAGCAGCTCATGTTTTCCTGTACAACCCCCTCTGAAGCCTTTCCCACTCCGGAGGCAATTCCTTTGGGAAAACAGGTAATTCCCTCTCACCTCTGCAGAGGAGGATAATAAGGAACCTTACCACACAATTTTGCACTGCGGGCAGTTGCTCTCTCTGCTACAGCCTAAAATATTCAAAGTCATTTCACATTGGCTCAAGAACAGATAGTTCTGGTGAATGTTTTCAAATTTATTGATCTTAAACATATGAATGTAAGACTATGATAGCCCGAGAGTAAAGAAGCTACATGAAGGTGCTTTGAGTCAACTGTAACCTGATGCAACTTAACAAGCTTTTTGAATTTTCACCCCCTGCTTTAGCTTCAGTAAAAGTTTAAATGTAATGTCAAGGTCAAGGATGGTCTCTGACATCCACCAGTAATATGCTCCTCCATATTAATGATAAAGGTCCAGTGTATGAACCAAGAGGAGGACAGAAAATTGAATAAGAAATTCAAATAATACCTTCAAACATATCATCTGATGAGTCTGCTAAAAGTCTGCAGCTTGGTAATTTAGCTAGGGCATCTAGGTGAGCCTCAGTTTGGTGCTCATGATGAGTTAACTGCTGGTTAACTGGCTAGTTAACTGCTGGTTAACAAGGCACCACACTTCAGGAGCACCACCGTGGCAGGCTGCCTGCCCCAACTCTGCTTTTCCTAATCCGAATCTGCGCCAGCTCTACTGTGATGACAGTAGATGAAACCACCCTACTCAGAGCAGTGCACTCTGTCAAGCCGTTCCCCTGCTTACCAATCATGGGCATCCCTAGGTTTTGGTACGGGCACTCCAGGCTCCCTCCTTGTGTCCTTCCAAAGATAGCAGAGTAAATGGCTATCACCATGGTCTTCTTACAGCTTAGCCTCAGCTTGTCATCTTCACAGGCTACTTTACTCTTGTATTCATCTGGAAGGAAGCAAATATTTAGTTATTCAGCTGATCCAGAGGTGGGTACTCAGCATGAAGGGAGCCTTCTCCCCTCCCCATGGTGTGAGCTTGTCAGAGCAGCAATTCTGGGTATGTGCCCAGACGTGCACACCAGCTTCAGGCACAACTGCATTTGCTAGAGCATCACTGATCATTTGCATTATGTATTCTCCCTCCGGCATTATCAACATATTTAATGAACATATCTTAACCTACCACGTGTCAGTTCCAGTAAATAGGGAATAAATTCATTCTGAAAACAAATAAGTGAGGCATTGCAATTAGAAGCCTGTGGTAGGAGAAGGTAACAGTCCATCTTTAGGCACCTTTCTCATCCACAGATCAGTCATTTATGTGTCAAGCATTTATTCTACATCACAGCAGCTCAAAT
Source organism: Apaloderma vittatum (assembly GCF_000703405.1). NCBI lineage: Eukaryota > Metazoa > Chordata > Aves > Trogoniformes > Trogonidae > Apaloderma > Apaloderma vittatum. Next base: position 34,814 of record NW_009724548.1, on the reverse strand, counting down.
GCAAACATAATTACACTCAACAGCATCACAGCAGCTCTCTCTTGGCAGATTGAATAGGAACTATACTAAATTTGTTAATGATGGAAGATGCTCTTGTCCTGTTGCAAATACAGATATGTAAAGCCGCTCCCCAAATCCTTCCCGAAATGGTCAGTCCAAGAGTGTAAAATACTCTTGCTTTCGTAAGGCTGGTGTACACAGAACAGATGATCATTTTCCATCCATCAAGGAGACTGAGTAATTATTTCACAAGAAATCACATGTCATTCCCTTCTCTTTGTTATTATTATTTGTATTATGGGAACCTCTAGAGGTCCCAGCTTAAAACAGGCCCTCCCCACGCAAGTCTGCCAAAACACCACAGAAGACAAACACTATTTTGAAGAGCTGAATCTTTACAGTCAGACATCTACAAGCGTGAAAGAGATGAAGAAAACCAAAGAGGAATGTCTACAGTCACCCCAGGCAGCCCACTGCACAGCCAACAATATACCTGTAACCTTCCCAGCCTCTGTAGAGTGACTTTCCACTTGATTATGTTATTTGCTGTTAGAAATGTAGCCACAACAGCATCCAAATTGCTTAATGGGAAGGGTCTCTGAAACATAGCGACCTCCCAAGCACGATCAGTCATTTCATCTGAAATGCTCCTAGTTTTACCAGGTCAAAATTGTGCCATAGAGCACTCTAACGACCAAACAGCGTAAATAATCATCAGCCAGTGCCTGGGGCTGCCCCTGATCCTGTATCATTTACTATCACAGACATGACTTCTGTTTCTCCCTGTCACTGGTTCTCTGTGCCTAATATTGTACACACATCCACAAAAAATTCACATAAATTCACATATGTGATAAATTATGCAAAGTTCATATGCATCAAACTACTCTGTAACTGAGAACACTACCTAATAATTACTTTATAGTTTAATACTTAAGTCTTTATGCCATGGCAGCTAGCATTTAATGTGACATTTCTTACTGTTGTAACTATCAATTCAAGAATCATTTTTCTTTATTTGAGATGAAGACAAATTTTCTACCAAACTTGAATCATAGAATAATTCAGGTTGGAAGGCTCCTGAGAAGATCATTTGTTTTAAGCCATGTTCAGAGCAGGGCAAATTTTACATTAGATGAGATTCTTTTTCAGAAGAAACTGCTTGGGGAAAACACATATTATACCAAAACAGGCATATGTTGATTTAAAAGAAACGTCTGAGAGGATGCTCAGCTTGGAATGTCCACTTCAAATCAAAAAATAGTGCCCTCAGAACAGCCTATTACTTGGTCATCAGAGCATCCACTTGGAATAATAAATCCCTGGTCCAATCCTTCACAGTCCAGGTGAGAATCTTAACCCTAGACACTATTCCAGTACGTAATCTTCCTTCTCACTCTGAGGCATTTTTACAAGAATCTCTGAGAGATTCTAGTTCTTAGCCCACTACAAAGAACCTCTCAAACCTCTTACATATTTATTGAATGTGAAAACATTTTCTCATATCCATCCCTATAGATGAAAACAGAATTAAGACCTAACTCATTCATAGGATAATCTGTGTGAAGAGCACACATCTTTCAGCAATACCTTTAGGGCTAAACCCACAACCAGCTGAGTGTGTAAAACAGTGAAAGGAATCAAGAAAAGAAGCTCTTTTCAATATCAGAGTATGTGGAGAGAGAGGAACTAAACTTCATACAGCTGTGAAGAATTAATCGTTGTTTTATCTATGTAGGTGTTTGATCCACAATCACCATGAAGGCATCTGAATAATGCAGTGAACATACTAAGGGTATATCTTCACCTATAATTGTCTTCCATAGGATTTTTATTTCTTCTGGAAGCAAAACGGGATAAAAGGTTTAACCTGTCTATTCAGTGTAAAACTTAACAGAGTGTAATAGAACTTTATAGACTTAATAGACTTTTTTCCCTTTGGAGATAAAGCATGAATTCAGGCTAGAAGCACAAAGGCACAAAATTCTGCCATAGGACAAGCTATAGACAGCTGATGTTAAACCAGTACTGTGGAAAGGGAGAGTACTTGTGACTGGCTGAAGTGGCTGAAATATGAAATAGCTGATTAACTTTTAAAAAAGATCGATTTTGAAGTCTCTAATGAGTGAGTGTCAGGGTCCTCTGCGAAAATCTTATTTCTTACAAAGCACTAACTCAATTTCCTCTTCTGATTTGGTTATTATTAGCTATGTCGCCCAATTAACGAGTATAACTGATTGCTTAACCACATGTCCTGTGGACTCACTGAAAGTCCCTGGAATATTTATTAAATTCTGTTGACCATTCAAAATCAGGGCTTGTCATTTGGAAATTTGACTGGGATTTAAACACAGTAAGTATTACATTTAGCTCAGAAGACACTGGGACACATAGACATAGCCTATGCCATTCTATGATTCTACGACATTCACACCTCTGCTGACACTTAGAGTAGCAGTCACAAGACAGTCCACAACAAAACTCTGCCTTTTGCATTTGCAGTTCCTACCCTTGTAGGCTTTCTGAGAAGTTGTTTGTGGGGCTTGTGGGGGAAGCTCTGTGATGGATGGCTTGAGATATTAGACCAAGAAGCTGAATTTGAGGGCACACTCCTTGGGAACAAGTGGAGTTTATGGGCAGTGTGCTCCTGGCACACTGCAGTGTGGAGTAAGAGGACTGTGCCACATGAAACAGATGCCACCTCACGGTCACTAAATTCTGCCCTTGGAAATACCTATTGGAACTGCCAGCTGTCAAGGCTCCAGCCGAGTCCAAACTGGGGCTTTCCCAAGGATTACAGCCATTGAAATGTGAAAGACCGCAGTCCTCTGGGTTAACACTGATAGAAGATGCTGCTTTCTTAAAAAGAAAAAAAAAATACGAAAAGAAACGATGAAACATATGGTAGGATTTCAGATTCCCAAAAGGTTCCCTTAAGATCGATCATTGAAGAATATTCTCCATGTTTCTGGACAACTTAATAGAAACCTAGATAAAGAAACAGACAGAAAGTGATGTTACAGAGGACACAAGACCCTGAAAGCATTTTCTGCTTCATAGCATTGCCACCTCCACCTTACCCAGGATGAACAAAAGCCAGCTGTCTTTCATCCAGACACCGATGGCTCCCAGGCACTGGGTGATGGCAAGAACTGTGACTGATATTAAAAAAAAACAACCAACAAAACAGAGCTAAGCATCATTCATATATTTACTGGTACTTCAACCCATAATAGCCTTATATAAATATTGAAAAGAACCCAAGCAGCGTAAGTGACATAAGAGAGCTGGGACTGGGAACAAATCTGCATTTTTCTCTCTCACTCTCCCAAGAAGAACTGGCCTCCTACAGATCAGTCAAAATCTGGTCCTAAGCCTGCTATAACTGTTACAGTCTGGATATAATTCAGTCCAAATGCAAACATTTGTATTAGTGGGTTTCATGTTTCACCCTGAAAAATTAAACATGCTTAAATGGCCTAGGAAAGGTGGCAGTGATATTCAGCAAATGGCTTACTCAGCTCTAATCCCCCATGCAGTCATTTGTAGGGCAACAGAGATTTACCGTGATTAAGATATTTGCTAAGGATAATATCCCTTTTATTACTGCCTGTTTTCAGAGATGCTGGTTTAAATATAACTCAGTAGAGAGAAACCAAGGAGGGAACAGCTGCAGGCTTTTCTAGACACATTTTTAAAGGTCATTATATGACATGATTATAACATAGCTAGAACAATTAAGGGAAAACAATTAGAAATGTTCCTAATGGAAAAATAGTGCTCTCGAACAGTAAAGTGAACACAAAAAACCCTTTGTAATTACAGGATGCACACAAGAATATTGAAGTATTGACCTGTAGTACATATATTTACCCAGTGTCTTAAGAACATTTTCACCTATGATCCATGAGAGTTTTCTGAATTATTGGGAAGCTCAAAACTAAATGTCAATTGGCTCAATCACTGCAAGACCTGGGAGATAAAAGCTCCTAAAAATATTTTGTGTCTAATAAAGTGATGGAATGCATTAATGCCAAAGGTCTAAGTTGCCTAAAATTATATTTTTCAACAGAATTTGTGGGAAAATTTATGAAATTTTGCTAATTAAAATATGCATGCTTCAAATAATCAGTGCATAATAGTTGATCCTATCAAAGAAATGGAAACACATGCAGAGAAATTTGTCTTTCTCACAAAATCCTAACGGATTTAAACCTTAGAATCAGAGATCTGAGCAAAGAAAGAGATTCTGTAGGAAACAGAGATTTTTGCTCATTTCTTTATCAGGTCAGAACTGTTTCCCATAGAAGAATGGCTGTTCCCATAGAAGACTGGGAGTGGAATATCTCCCTTATGGGAAAGGTTGAAGAAGCTGAGGTTTGAGGAGACGGTGGGCCAGATGGCACAAGTAGAATATGCAACCTTTTAGACACAAGTTAAAATTCAACAAACTTATAGGGACACTGGAAGGCATCACATGTGGAGAGATTTTGCTCATTTTAGCATGTCCAGGCACACTACTTAACATTGCAAAAGTCATCAGATAGCAATTTTTTGTGCCAGCATAAAGAGAGGCCGAAAATAAGGGTTAACCATGGGAATATTAGCTCTTTACTAGGGATACAGTCACTCCAGATCATAAGTCACAAAGGGTACAAGGCACCTCTGGACACTGTCTAGTCCAACTCCCATGTTCCCAGAGTCAACCAGAGGAGCAAGTTGCTGAAGGCTGTGTTCATTCAAGTTTTTAACACCACCAAGGACTGAGATTCCACAACTTGCTTGGGCAACCTGTTTCAGTGATCCTGTTAATCATATGAGAGATAAGTATAGTGAGCACCTGTTACTGCCTGTTCTGAAGTAACTAGGAAAGTGAGTCTCCAAGATAGGAAACCCACTGAGCACTAGAACAGACACTTCTAAGAAGAATCCTTGAACACGAGTGCCTGTGCAAAATGACTCCCCATGAATGGCTCTTGGAGATATCCATCCAGTACTCTTCCTTCTAACTTGTGATTCTCATTTTTACATACTTTTATTTCAGCTAACTCCTAGGACCTTCTGTAAAATGCAGAGATTTTTTTTTTGAGTGAACGTAGATCTAAGTCCAGCCTGCCAAAATTAAAATATATAAGTACTGCTCAAAGCAGACAAAGCAAAGTTGCCCCGGACAGCTTTCACTGACTTCTACACTCTTCTGTGAACAGGGAAACTGGACTAAAAGGATATTTTCCAGACAGATCTCCCTTTCAAACCTTTAGCCTACACTTCCTGTGTTTGTGTATTTACTTACTTTTCATTTCAAGCAAGCATTCGTTATCAGAGTTTCGTTCTCTCTTTTACACTTTGGAAGATACAAGCAGATTCTGACCTCCAAGTCCCTGGACACTAAAAAAGTCAACATGGATCATAAATTCCTCCCAGTGGCAAATGCCTGGTCTTCAAACCAGTGCATATTACTATGGCTCTTTGGGTTTTGTTTTCTTCTAATTTCCTTTCACTTACAACATGCACCACATATCCTGAGTTCCAGAGCCGCCTTCTCATCCACACAAACCTGCTGCTAATGAGAACTTAATGTTCATCTCAGGATTTGAATAAATCCACATTAATCAAATCAGCATTCTCTTAGGCTGGACTGGGTTGTGGAAACCTTTCCAGGACAGCAAAGGTCTCCAAAGTTCTTATGTCCAGACTTTCTGCTGACTCCACCCAAAGCACTTAAGCTGTGAGCTACCTGCTCATTCCCTCATTTCAACAGTCAGGATTTTAAAAGGATCATCCTCTTTAATTTGGAGCATAAACAAGTGAGGAAGTCAAAAATTCATACATTTGCACGGAAATATCTTTTAACATTATTTCAGTTCATTTTTTCACATGAGAAACTTTTTGTAAAGGTGCTGTAATTTAACTTTTAAAAACCAAAGTGTGCTGCCCTCGGTGGCATGGAGTGCACCAATTACTTCTGCAGAAGCTAATCTGAAACTCTGGCAGATACAGCTCGGATGACAGTCCAGAGTCGTATCAAATAGGCAGTTGGCCAACTTCGGAAGTACCCTGAAAACTCAAGAGTGCCAAGTTTTGGAGATCTGAAACCGTTTTGACAAGTAAGGAGATTGTTCTTTGCAAACGACCTTGTCAGATTCCTTTAAAACTACACTCCTGATGCACCCATCCAATTTGCAACGTTTAAAAAGGCTCCTTTCCTCACTGTCACTTGCATTAGTCTGAAGTAGTTGTCTTTTTATATTCTGCTGTGAAAAGGCTGGCAGTGCTGCAAATTAACTGCTACATTTCATTTCCAAAGTAGAGTTCAGATCCACCTAGTTGCACTTTTCTGTTAGACAAACAGAAGCGTATGGTTATCTGAGGAGGAAGAAGGAAACAATACCAAAATATACACACTAGAGTGTGAGATGAGAGTTAAACAAAACACTTGCAAGCCGAAGATAAATTTAATTCTCATCCTACTTCTACCATTAATGAGTCCAGGCTGATTTTCCAAAGCAGTTGTGACTTACGGGTGTTCTGCTTCTTGGACCTCTGCCTCACCGTTTACTAGTCCTCTTTCCAAGGACCTGAGAACCTGCTGGCTAAATTTCAATGAAATTTGTTAGAAACAGATGACAAATGTAGCTGCATCTCTACATGTTTCTTAAGAACTAGTAGCCAATTAGAGATGAGAGCTAAATGAGTGCCAAAGCTGGTTTTAACTGTTGCACTGTTCCACCAGCCAACCAGCATGGATGTAAAACTGGCTCATTAGCATGGGCATAAATCTGGACTAGCTACAAGATAGGAGGCAACATAGGAACCATGGTGAAAACCTTTGTTACTGCAATGAAAAGGTGGGAGGGATACACTAAAGAAAAGACATTCATCTGAGGAAAGCAACTGATCTATGTTTTCTGTCTTAAATAATCCATATACAGGACTTCCTGCAGAAGAACTGTACAAATTTACTTCCTTGTTCTGTGAGGGCTACAAACATGGTTTAAACTATGGATTCAATATAACAGAACCCAACTTGCACAAGAGTAAACCTTTGCAGCATGTCAACTTGATTTATAAGCATATTGCTTTTGGGACACGGTTCTTCACCAGTACGCCAGAAAACCTTGAGAATTAGGGTTCAGAGATGCAAACTTCTGCCACAGTGGGACCATACTGAGATTTAGATTTATGGGTTTAATTTTGAAAAACTTGGTTTCCTTGTTTTTATTTGGGTTAATTGCCCCAAGGACACCTCCTTGCTCTTCTGGGGAGAAGGCTCCCAGATCCCTTTGTCCCTGGCAGCAGCCAAAGCCATTCATGACACCCATCCAGAAAGACTGTAGGATATCCTTTCCTTCATTAAAAATTCATGGCTTAAAAGGGTTGTTTTCACACTCCTTTTTTTTCCTTGGACCCAACAGAAAACTTAAATGCCAATAGACAACAGGAACCTATAAAAGTCACAGCTCTATGATTTATACAGCTTCGGCAGATTTCAGAATTTGTCTTTATTAGTGGTTCATATCTGGGTACTGGAGACCTGATCCAGCAAAGGGAATCTTTCCATCTTCATCAGTAGGACGCACTCTTGTCTTCACTGGCTCCTTATTATGCCAATCAGGGCTGAGTGATGAGGTTTGAGAGAAAACTGGGATTTTATTTTTTCTTTACTTTTTTTTTTTAAACTATTCCAGGTCAGCAGCAGTTTCTTCCTCCATGAGGGCAAGGGCTAACAATAATCTCTGCATTTGCTGACAATGAAATCTTTGTGCTTGCTGACAATGAAATCACACATTCCTCTTAATCACACTCCTGACAGTCAAGTGATTAGTGTGCGACAGAGATGGGGCTATTTGACAGCACCTGAAAATCTCTGTGCATCAGTGGCTTAAAACAATATTAATTGTTAGCATTAAAGCTTCTCTGACCCCAGTTGTAGGCTGATGTATCTGTCCTCTGTTATTTATTACACTCCTTTATTTATACCTTTTCATCACCACAGCCTGAGGTTTTATTGCCCTTATAAATTTCCACTCCCTGCACCACTTTAACAGTTTTGAAATAATACAGATAAGCAAGAGCCAGCTGATGAATGCAGGAGGCAAAAAGGCTTATTCTGTTGCCTTGGTGGCTGGGCCAGAAGGATGTGCCCATTAAACAGCCCTCACTCCACCGCACTGCTTTGGGAAGCCTGGCCCACCAAAAAGCAAGGCAGAGAACAATGCAGTGAACTTCTCCTGCCACCAATAAACCCGTCTTACAAAACAGATTAATGCTTTTCTGAAAGGGTTGATAACTACTGAATTACCAGTCTATGCCAGCACTAAAATCAATCATCAGCGTTAAAGGGACCAGGAATACATTTAGGTCCCTCTTTGCTCTCATCTGAAATTTCTACAGAAACTCTGTTGTTTCCGTAGTCCTCTGCTCTTGCTCACAATAATTTGCAAATTCTGCCCTGAGGATGTGTGATGAGACCAGGCTTTTCATGCCTCGTTCACTGAATTTAACAGCAAATGTGGAATTCTCAGTGCAGCAAAGCCCACACTGGATTCACTATTGAAGGAATGGATTGTA
>NW_009724548.1:12872-26212 GCF_000703405.1 Apaloderma vittatum | reverse complement strand
GGGAAATTAAAAGGTGAAAAAAATGCATTCACTGTAAACCTAGGTGGTCCTTCCAAAATTTCCTTTCCATACTTTTCATCCAATCCCACTGAAAACTGATGAGCAGACCTAACCAGCTCCCCAAGAGACAGCAGCTGGGAACCACCAACACGTAGGAGGATTCATACAGTTGTTTGACAGCTGGAAATGTTCTGCCACAAGTAGTGGTATTCTGCTGTTTGTGCAGGATTTGAAGTACCACTGGCAAAAAACAAAATCACAAATCCTCACCAAAGGCAGACACTCCTGGGACACAGCATGGCAGCTCCATAACTATGTGATAGAGAGCGGAAATTCGATGACGACATTTTTATCAGAAGAGTATCTAATCAGAATTATTTCCTAACTGAGTTTAAAATTTGGTTGCTTGATAATTAAGATTGCCTAGGGCCGTTAAGAAAAATAAAGTTGCCTGAGTAAGATTTTGGCAAGAACATGAGGATAGGCATTCCCATGTTTGAAAAAAGTCATTGATATTTGACAAGAATTAACCGGGCCTCTTAGATTAGAATAAAATCTATGGTGGAGAGAAAGACTGGCTGCTCTCTTCAAAACATGAGTCCAGGTCAATTCTCAGCACAAAAGTTTTCCCATAAATCAAAGCTACAGGTTCCGAGCTAGAATAAAGTGACTTCCCACACCCCCTTCCCACCCCCTTCCCTCCTCCCACCCCCCCACAAACTTTTGGCACTTCACCCTTTGCCAAGAAATGCAAGTTTTCTTCCCAGATGCTCTTCTCAGAGCGTTGATGCCCCTTTCACAAATATGGGTTTGTATTGTTACAGAAGGATTTGAGCTGCAATTGGAGCCCAGGTCACAATCTAGGCTTTCTGAAACTTCAAAGTCTTTAGGTTTACACTTGTGAATAGAAGGGAGAGCAGCAAATTTTGAATTTACACTTTGTTATATTGCTGGGATGATTAATATAAGGAGACTTAACACCCACCAGCCTCCAATTATCACACCCAGCTGCCCTTCACAGCATTTCAAAATGAAATAAAAATAAGAGTGGTTAAAAAAAAAACCACACTGGATGGAGATTATCTTTCCCAGAGTTCTTGAAATAATAAGCAAAAGCAGCAACTGCCCAATAAGAAAGAGGAAAAATATCACTATACCATTATACCATTATAGCAGGCTGCAGCTTAGCCTACTCAGAGCTGAGAAGGGGACAGTGCATCCAGGACAGAGTGGCAACAGCAGAAGAGGGAACAAGGGAAAAAAAGGCATGGAGGACTTGGGGAAAGCCACACAAGCAGGGTAGGAGCCCTCTCCTTTTCCAACACCGCTGCCAGCACGTGGCCACTCAGACAACATATCTCATCCCAAGAAAACCCTTTGCAAAGAAAGGCAAGCACTTACATCCCTGTTTTGTTCAGAAACATTGGCACTTCTGAAATAGCAAAGCCAAAAACATGACCAAACAACCAAAAAGCCAAACAGATGCTGTGCAGGGACAGATCAATCCCTGCTTGTACAACAGCCCAGAGTAGTGACCAAGCCCGGTAAAACGAGCTGCAGTGGTATTGCTGGGATGTAGAGAGGTGAAGTTATTTCTTCAGCATAACTTGGGCAACCCCACAGATCCCGTTCCCAGTTGGAATTAGACCACGTAGACCTTCTGGAAAACCTGGCACACAGAGCAAATATCTTCCAGCTTACAATAACACATGATCTTACATGGTTCTCTGCCTCTGAAGTGAGGCGGATGAACAAGCACTGAATTGTTTGAATAATGTTGGTGAATCCAGATTTCAGTTAGAGGGAATTCATGTTAGACCAATTAAATAGTATGTCAATTCCCTCTAATTATATGTTCCTGCAGCCTACCTGGTAATTGCACTTAATAGGTCTAAATCAAATCAGCATGTTACCTGAGAAATAATTGGATTTGTGTGCAATTTTTTAATGGCCCTCAAAGGTACCCCAGAGATTGAAGTCCTCTGTGTGTTCAAGGCTTGATCTTAGGCTTCAGCATGCTTTGGGTGTGGGTCTTAGGTGACATCGGTCCTGATCAATTAAATGTGCCTGTTCTCTGGCACTGTCACAGCCCACAGCCATTTTCATCACCTTTTTTAGCCTCTAAAATAGGGTTGCCACTTCTCACTGGAAACCATCCCCAGCCGGTGCTACATAGCAGACTACATCTACATTAGCAGGGAACAACTTCAGGTTTCACTTCCACAGCAAGATGTCCCAACCTTGACCTGTAGGGACCCTCTGGGAGACTGAGACTGCAGATAGCAAGATGATTGGCAGGGACTCCTCCAAGTTTGGAAGCACAAGCCATAGCTGTGATCTACTGAGACCTCTGCTGTGCTTTTGAACATCTTTCTTCCCAAAGGCTGGTGTATATTAGGAACTAAGGCCCGCATGCTATAGGGAAAAAAAAAAAAAAAAAAAAAAAGAGGAAAAAGAAAAAGCCAAGCCTCTATAGATTTCATGAACCTTGGCCCTCACATCACATAGCAGCAATAAATAAGTCTCACTTGTCCTAAATTGAGACAGAATAGAGCATTTTATTCATTATTACACATCTCTTTAAACATCCTATACTATAGTGGATTTATATATTTACAGACACAGAGAATACTCAGGACTTCCAAAGACCTGGCATGTAAGAGCAGTCCCATACACATATCTGAGTCCTAGAGGATGCGTGTCCTCTATACCCCAGATCCATCCATTGGATCAGAGGGCACCGTGTTTAGCAGACGACTTCCCGAAAAACACAAAAACCATTGAATTTCTCACTGTTTCTAGTTATGAGAGCACTGCTCTGAACTATTTCTTTGATTTTCTAGAAAAGGTGAATCACAACAACTGAGGGCCAAATCCCTGCAGGAGCCTTCCCTACTTCCAGCATAAGCAATCTCAGAGCGCTTAGTACAGTTGAGATCCTCCGAGTTGTCCTGCTCCCTGGAGCCTCATTATTCGGAAAACCTGGGGCTTTCAGTTCCAGCATGATTTACTGTCCTCCATCTCCCTGAAATTCTGCCCAGGAGAACCCAAAATAGCACCTTGCCTTGTGAATGAACCCCATACAGCCAGTGAGCTTCGAAACCACTAGATTTCAAACGCAACATAATGTCAGAGAGGCATAACTGCAGTGACAGTGGCTAGAGGGAATGAGTGCACCATCTAGTAATTCTTCAGCAATGGTACAAGTAAATGCCACTGACTTCAGTTTTGCTTTCTTTCAAGGAAATATTTCATTTTAGATAACTCCCTCTGCTCAAGGGCCTTCTGAGGTTCCAGCATCAGAGAGTGGGAGGACTTGAGCATCCTTATTTTATGTTAAAGATGTTCCATCTAAACTCTGCAGGCCACTTCCCTAAGTACCTCTGATACCTGCATACAGGACAACTACATTCATTACACCTAAGTAGGCACTCAACTGAGGCACATACCTCAGCAGCATGTCTACTGTTAAGGACAAATTCAGGAACAGAACCCTAAAAACTGCCTTTGTCTTTTGATAAGTTATGGATCAAACCACGTGCCAGGCAATGAGCTCTCGACATGGACTCTCTGGTGCTCTTTGATTACAATTATGCATGTTCAGGCTTTCTGAAGCAGGTCAACACTTCGTAGGACCACAACTTTTGGGATCAGCTTTTAAACACAAATTCATTTATACCTCATAGACAATCCTCACATACTCAATGGGTAAAGCCCATCAAAATATCTCGTGGTCCTGTATTTTGCATTCTATGGTTCCATCTAATGCCAGTTCTCTCACTAACCTTCTCCCTATAGAAAGGTGGAAAGGCTTATCGAACTTACACAAGCACTAGATTCTGCTCGCGATACTCAAAAATAACATTTTTGAATCATCAAGGACAGGCTGACCGATTCCTGGTATCTCTGTGCAAAACTAATCCTCACATATTTCTAATCTTGTTATTAATCCAGTGAGTTCTGCTTAAAAGTTTGCCCAGTGACTAAGAAACAATAACTTGTGTCAGGTTACCTTGTTTCACCCTGCAAAATTGGAGCTGCCTGAAAAATTGCTTGAGGAAATGTTTTCAAGCAGCTTCCCTTGCTCTTTCAGGAAAATCACCTACCCTGTACTCATGCAAACTCCTTCTCTACTGTATCTGTAATCAGTAAAGAATGCCAAGCCATAAATATTTATGCACAGATGGGATCCTAAAGTTCAGCACAGGCCTCAATAGCCAGATTTTCCAAGCAAGCTTTGATACAAAAACTGCAGGTTCAAGAGGACTTGTTAGAACAGCCTCCTAATCACCCTGCTCTTGGAGATGCATTTCTCACCCAACAAGTGACGTTACGATCACTCACGAAAACCCCACAACAGATGCAGGTGCTTTGTTACCTGCTTTTTGTTTGAATTCCTCACAGATCTTGCCAGATCCCTTCACTTCATTTGCACAGGCCTCTACGTGCTAGGGCAAAAAGCTTTTTGTGCTGCTGACAGAGTATATATGTTTCTGCTTTTGTTTCAAACTTTTTCTGAAATCAAATATGTTTTCCTTTCCTGTGCAAACTTTCTTTTTTTATGTATACTTCTTCTCCAAAAATTTTGCTTATGTAATGCTGGAAGTATGTTAGTTATGCCATCTAAAAAGCTGGGGCATAGGCTGGTCTGAAATGCCATGTTCAGACTGTTCATTCAAATAGAGTCAAGTCCTGGTCTCCAACTGAAATCAGAATCATAGAATCGTATCTGCTGGAAGAGACCTAGAAGATCATCGAGTCCAACCTTTGTCCCAGCCCTATCAACCTACTAAATGATTCCCCCAATGAAACATCCACCTGTCTCTTAAACACCTCCAGGGGCGGTGACTCAACCACCTCCCTGGGCAGCCTCTTCCAATGCCTGACAACCCTTTCAGCAAAGAAATTCTTCCCAATATCCAAGCTGAACCTCCCTTGACGCAATTTAAATCCATTTACCCTCGTCCTATCACTCTCCACTAGGGAGAATAGACCAATTCCCGCTTCTCTACAACCTCCCTTCAGGTAGTTGTAGAGAGCGATGAGGTCTCCCCTCATCTGTCGCCAACTCTTGGCACAGTTTGGCCATCATCAAACCCTATCCATCTCCAAACTGACGTGCCTGTTTCCAAAACACCATTAGGAAAACTGTACTCAGGCAGTGTCAGCTCCCCCAGTGGGACGAGAAATTGGCCAAGAGGGTGTCCTGGGCCAAAGCCACACCAGGCTCATTCCTCTGCAGCACGCATCATTGCACTGCCAGTACCCAGGCGCAGGCCCCTTTTAAGTTAAACGCAGCTAATGAGATCACACAAAACACAGGTTAACATTTCCCAGCCTGACCTGGGAGCAATTAAAATCTGGCTTGTGGCACAGCGTGGGCAGGTGAGCTTCCCATTGCACCTGCTTTAAGTACCCATGCCTGAAGTCTTTGCCCAGGCAGACAAACCCTCTGGATGGGCAAGAGGAGAGGGCACAAATGCCACTGACTTGCCGGCACAGAAGAGCGACTGCAGGCAGGAGCGGGAGCAGCCCAGCCACTGCCGAGACTGTGAGCTCAGCGTTGGCAAAGGCTTTTGCTGGCACTTGTGAAAACAATCTGTAGCTCGGACTGCCAGCAAGGAGGAAGGAGCTGGAGCCGCAGCATCCCAGCAAGGCAGCAAGCAAGGGGAGAGGGGAAACGCTGCGCATCCAGGGGGGTTATATTACACTAAAAATAAAGGTGCAAGGGAACAAAAAAGTCCTAGGAGGCCTCTCTGGCAAATATTAAGTACGAAAGCATATCGGTGTCACAAACAGATTTGATAGATACTTACTTGGCCTGCACTTGTACCACACGATGAGGTACTTGCCAGTTCCAGGGCACGGATCAGAGCCAAACAGCCGGCTATTGACGAGAAACTGGCAGCTCCGCCTGTCCTGGCACTCGTCCAGCATCTTCTGCAGTGAGGGATGAACACAATAAACAGAGAAGCAAAAGCACTTCAGTATCTCCACCAAAGGGAACGACAAATGGAGGCAAGCTGGAGAATGGCAAGGTCATCCTTGCCTCCCCAGTCAGCCCCGGAACAAGGCAGGCAATGGTGCTCAGTGCAGTGGGTACCCCAGAAGCCATGGACTAGGGGAGGATTTAACCTTGCACTGTTTCAGGGACCATGATTTCCTTCCCTTTCATGCATGCAAAAGGAGCGATTTACATCGGGTCACTCACAGAGATTTTGCCACATTTGCATGCAATTTAATCATAATATAAGGCAAGACTGTCTCAGGAGAAGCAGCTTTGAGGACATGGATCAGCCTTGGCACGTAACAGCAGAGAACCAAACTCTGCCACTGCCATTCTGCTTTAGATTTCTCTGGAGATGCACAATTTCAACCACAGCTTTCAAGAGAGCTCCTCTCAGTTATGCAAAAGCTTTGGCAATTGCTGGTATTCCAATAATTAGTAGTTGTGGTGGGAACACTTATGCAGTCAACTTATCCAGCTTTTAATAGGGCTCGTGCCTCTTCCCCATGACTATCGTGTTCCTTTTAGCTAAACCCAGCAGGGGCCTGCGAGTCGGAGGGTGCTCCCACTGCCAGCATTTTGGGTCCTATTCCCTTTTCTACACTGTTTTTCCTCTACTGCTTGCTCCCCACTTCCCCATTCATAACACTCATAAAAACTCCATCTCAGAATCCACAGGGGCAAGACATTCTGTCTCCTGCTAGAAAATAGCTTCATTAAGGAAGATTAACGATTTCTCTTAACCCCAGGATCCTCTAATGCAGTAGTTGGGGGAGAGAATATTATTAAGTGGGGAAGTAATTAAGTTTTAAATTCAGCTGGATGGCTTAGGCGGTATTTATGTAGTCCTGTAGAGCCCCTAAAGCGCTAAAATTACCATGTTTGCCTGACACGTATGAACCAACCAGAGCATTCTGAGACCACAGAACAAGGTAATCCACCAGCCTCACTGAGTCCCTGCAATAAAGAGCTGTGAATTCCTGTCCCAAAACAATTAATTTTCACTTGCAAGGAGATGCTGGAAAACCCTCAGAAACTCCCCTAGACTCCTCTGGTCTCTTTTGTCTTCTCCCTGTTCCCTTTTCTTACATCCACCTTGATACTTGGGATTTCCCACAATCTCACCCTTGTGCCATTAACATAAAGGCTGACCCTGCTCTATCCCGCACCACCCAAAACACTTTTCTCACTACCTCAGTGACTACTCTCTACGTTTGAGTTCTCCCCGAACATAATATATATATATATTCTTTAGCATTATAACTCTGAATGTCACTCTCTGAACAACAGGAATAACAGCTGCTCCAGCCCCTAGTGAAATCTGAAACTGCCTCATTTGCTCATAACTTCCTAAAGCTTTCACCTTTTGGGCTGACACATGCTACAATTCATGCCTGCCTCAAGTCTGACCTTTATTTTAAAGTTCAAACCAAGACAATTCAGGCATTTTCTAGCAAGCAGAGAACATATGCTGTTGTTTTCCACTTACAAAGGTAATAAAATGCAGGCAACATGTTTAAAAATACAGGGCTTAGGATGGAGAGGCTGAAAGGTGAACACTGAAGGAGGTGCCTGGGAGCGTTAGCCCCAACTTGACCATGACATTAAAATGCATAGAAACAGAGTATTCTTTTCTCTAGGCTCCTAAGGGTTGACTGCTCACTCAGCATGTGAAATCTAATTTAATGCAAAATCCAATGAGTTGCAAAGGAATTTAAGCAAGGCCTCTACACAGATACCTCTTTTGATCTCAAAAGGCAAAAAAACAACTGGAACTCCTGAGTGCTTCACATAGGGAGAAAAATCCTCTCCAAGTGACCTGAAAGGATTTGTTGGTACTGGGCAGCCATGGCTGTGTTTACACCCAAGCCGTGCTAAGAAGGAGCAAAGGGAAAGCAGCAGCACACCAAATTTTCTGTTTCCCACAAAGGGAAGCTTTCACCTCTCAAAGGCAGCAGATCAGGGACTTTAGTCAACCAACCTGTTCATGGTTTGGGATTTTCAAAGACCTTCAGCATTGCATAATAGGTGATGCTAAAACCAGTGAGGAAATCACCTCAGGTTTCAGCAGAGACTGAGTTAGGCCAACAAGAAGCCTCTTTGAAAACCTCAGCTTCGATGTCTAAGCAGCACTTTTTCAGCTCTCCTTTGGCTCAGCACCAGCAGCAAAGGCAATTCCTTACCAACCTCAGAGGAAGATCAACATGGGCAGCCTTCACATATTGCCACTTTAGGATCATAGGATCATAGAACAATTCAGGTTGGAAAAGACCCTTGGGATCATCGAGTCCAACCATTAACCCTACACTACAACTTCACCCCTAAACCACATCACCCAACACCACATCTAAGCGACACTTGAACACATCCAGAGATGGCGACTCAACCACCTCCCTAGGCAGTCTGTTCCAGTGTCTGACCACTCTTTCTGTGAAGAATTTCTTCCTCATGTCCAGCCTAAACCTGCCCTGTTGCAACTTGCAACCATTCCCCCTGGTTCTGTCCCTAATTACCTGTGAGAAGAGACCAGCACCAACCTCTCTACAATGTCCTTTCAAGTAATTATAGAGCATGATGAGATCTCCCCTCAGCCTCCTCTTCGTCTCTAACTCTTCGTCTCTAAGCTCTGCTCTAACTTTTGGCAGCCCTTGCTTACTCCGTGCGTTGCACATAACCAAAACCTTCTGAGTTTACTTCCTGCAGTATGAAAAGTAACACAGAGCCCCAGAGAAAAGTTTGTACCTAAATTAAGGAGCAAAAGCCATCCATGCTATTGTGAGACCATAGAAAATGGGAAGTAGTTTTGAGGCTGAATATGCCTTTTGTTACTTGGTTTTACTGTTCAGCTAGTTTCAGCTTAATTTGATAATAGCCATGACTCTGAGAAGTTATTTCACGAGGGGAGTGAAATCAATATTTCCCTTTCATTCATGTAATTCCACTGTACCTCCCTCTGAAGGGCAAGAAATTTCCTGAAAATGTAAAAATAAATGAAGATTTCTGATTTCCTACAGGCTGTTTGAGTAAAGTTTTAGGCATAATGAAACACATCCATAAAGAGTAAAAGAAAAAATGCGTTCAATATGCAGTGAAATACATCAGAAAAAATGCAAAGAAAATAAGCGATGGTTGACTGCACTTGATTAAAAATAAAGAACAAAGATGTTACAGTAGCCCTAACATTAACTTAAAAACTTGCATATAGAATTTTTACCTATCCTTGCATACACAGAAATTTTCCACACTGTTTTAATCAGTATGTGCTACAGACCAGCACCTTCTTAAACACTGAGCAACACAGTGATGCTACAGAATTATGAGCGACAAGATGATTCTGCACATGTAGGTTTCCCCCATGGGGCCAGTGTATGTGGTGTTTATAGGGTCCTTGCAAACCAAGACCTTAGCTTTCTGGTCTTACTCTAAAAAATCATACTTCTAGGCAGTATCAGGCAGATGTCAGATGTTGTTTCTGAAGTACTTGCAGACGATTAGCTAGATCATCACTGGGAAGACTTTACCTGGTAGTGAGAGAATGTCCTGACCTCATACATCTTTTGCTTAATGGCTGGAAAAAATTAAGCAATTGACTCTACATTTGACTTGTTTTTCTGGCTGTCACTGTCAGCTGTAAAAGTGGGAAAACACAACCACAAAACAAAACAAAAAAAGGCCCACAAACAATCTGAACTTGCACAGAAATAGTAGTAGGCACACAGAAACCTCCCTAACCGGGATATATAATCAGCTGTTTATCCATTGCCACCTGGTACATCCCTGGTAGATCTGGTAGATCCAGCGGAAAATAAAGTCACCTTGGATTAGATTACTTTATAAAAATTAACCCAACCAAGGAAGGTGGAGGAGGAATTCCTGTCTGGCATGAAAGGGGAGGGAAGACACATTAATTGCATTGTGCCGTTTCATAATTGCGTTCCAGTGGTAAATCAAGCCTGAGGGCTGACAGCCAGTGCTCAGGAGGGAAGCTGCGGCTGTTTAAACCCATTCCATTCTCTGGTTCATGATTGAGCAAAGAAACTGCAAGATTTAGAGGAGATAAGGAGCAAGAAATGTGATTTCAAGTAAAACAAACACTAATCTAACCTCTGTGATTTATGCCCTGGATTAATCTCACTGCCGTGACCCGGGTCTTAAAGCAAGGGCAGCCTCAAGCTCAAAACCATGTCTTCCTAGTGGGCATTGCAGATGCAACACATTTCTTGTGCTCATTTTGTTGTGCTCATTAGCTAAGTAATTGCTTGTGCTCATTAGATAACGACCTTTTAAATCTGGAACTGGATGTGAGCTCTGCAAGAAGGCTGTCCTCAGCCATTCCCAAGGGTGCACTCATTTTTGTTCTGTCTCTTCAAATCACTCTTCAAGAAGTGCTTCCCCTACACACTTAAAATAAACCACAACTGAGCTTAACACCCAAGGCAATTAAAGTTATCTCAGTTCTTAGCCCCTTACAGTAGTTCATAGATTCAACACACTTAGGGTGAAACTTTGGATCCACAGAAGCCAATGGTGAAACTCAGTGAGAACTTTGCCACAGGGCTGCTCTCTGTACAGCCTCCATCATCAGAAGAACATAAGGATGACTGCAGGGCATGTCAGTCAGGCGTGAAATTACACAGAGGAACGCCACTAAACAATTGCCCAAATTGTACATTGCTGAGGAGAATAACTCAGAAAGCAAACTGCATGATCAGAACCGTGCACAGCCAGATGAAGGTGGGCACACATTTGTACTAAAAATTTTACACAAGAAGACACTAGTAATTTTTTAAAATACAGGTGAGCATTTTTAGGTCAAATTAAGTCCAGCTATAACCATGATGGTGGAGTTACACAAACACTTATATTGGTGCACCTCCATGAGTTTTGCAATGAGAAGTTAATACAACAAATAAGGCAGCGTGAATTTTCTATCCAATGCTACACAGCATGATGCATTCATAATGGCTACATGTTGCACTTCATTTGAACTTCAATACTCTTTTATAGATCCCTGAATGTTGCTATTACTTTAAAACACACTGTAAACTTAGTACTTTCAAGTTGCAAACTTATTTACAGGTCATTTTTTCTGTTTATATGAGGATTGCACATTCATCTCTGTCCATTCACGCAAATTACCGAAGGACAAGGAGAAAGATTTTCCATGGAGCAGCAACAGGGAAGGACAAACTACACAAGCAAGTGAAATCCCTGTTGATGAGATACAGATTATCTGCCTATGGCTTCATCAAGTAACCTTCCCAGCCTGTTCCACTGGAAAATATTTCAGTTTTGCCCAAAGGATTGCATTAGATCTGTGCAGGAGAAGTCAAAGGCCCTGAATCCTGACTGCCGATCTACGGCAGGTTTTAGTACTCTACTACTGATCTATGGGAGGTTTTAGTATTCTACTAGCTGTCTCTTATCCCTCTGTCATGGACCTTGCAACACTCAACAGCAGTCATCAGGAGGGAATTATGCCCGTGTTTAGTGACTCACATTAACGCCACAGAGCGTGAAATAACGAGCTGAAACCTGGGCATACATTGCCCTTCACCAGCTCTGCTACGGGAGTAGTGAATGCCGGCAGGGCAGCAGGGCAGGCAGCAGCAGGCTGGGTTGTTAAAACACGACAGCAAGATTCACCAGAGCATCTCTGGCAGAGCCTTGAAAGAGCCCAGAGACAGCAATTCACAAAGAGCAGGAACGTGGTCAGCAAATAGAAGGACCCGACAAAAGCTGCATCACAAATATCACCTAATTAACATTACCTACATTTCCTAACAGTAGGAAACTTAATCTGCATGCAGGGTCAACTTCAAAGGGAGAGGAGGTCTAAGCTGAAGAAATACAAAAGGATGCATAACCAAAAGTCATGGGATTAAAGAAGGGGAAAGTTTAAAACACAAAGTGGGAAAAGAATCACTGAGAGCAAACCATTACACTGTCAAGTAGGATCTTAGTGGAAATGATGGAAGCTCCATGACTTGGAAAGTTTAAATTTAGAGTAAACAAAGCATTAGGAGGCTTACACCCTGGGGAGCAGTCCTGCCTCATCAGGGAGACAGGCTGCTCCGGCCACCTCTGTCTCCAGTGTCTCCTCTTCCACGGTATATAACCACACTGCTCTGATCAGCTACTTCAGTCAAGTCAAAGATTTCAAAGATACGGCAATTTAGAGAGTATCTATGACTTCTTCATCAAGCAGTTCTTCTACTTGCAAATAATTGGCAGGGGGAGCTGCTTGCCAGAGAGCTTTGCCTGGGCAAAATTCATAAACAAAGCTGCACTGGTTCTGTGATTTTTAAGAGCTTTGTCACTGCAGTAACCTCTTCTGGACCCTAAGCTCACTGTTCACCTTCCTCTGGAAAGTAATTACTCTGGTATTACCAGTAGTTGCCCAAATCGCTCTTTAATTCATTGGCATTCTGAGACTGAAATTTGCCTTGTTCAATCTGTCTGTAAGCTGCAGAGAACTTCTAAAGGCAGTATGACCAATGGTGGTTCCTCCTCCCAGTGATACTAATGACGCATATTCTTCCTTTCTATCATTTTCCTCCCTCTTTCCCCTTGACCATCATAATCTTATAGATGTTCAGAGTTATGAGAAAGGGCCCTTTCTCATCCCTGCTGAGGCCACTTAGGGCTGTTATATCAGTGAGACCATGCAATATCCTGTGACTGGTCATGGGAGTAGCCACTCTCCTTGGCCTACCAACAAAGTTAGAGCAGCTAGATCATTTTCTTCTACTCTGTCACACTATTCATCCAGAATATTTGGAGAAAATAAAACCTTCTTCAGAAACAGTAACACACAAACCCACCTTCCAGCCCCATCATATTGTGATCAACAACTGGCCCACGGTTTGAGAGTCATGGAGCTACTGGGAAGTTTATCTCACCTTTCACTGAAGAGGTCAGCTCCCCTTTACTTTTTATCACAGAAACCTTCTCAGTAGATGCAAAAGAAAAAAGAAGGGAGGAAGAAGGGCTCAAGGAATCCTGTGGTTAGCATGCAAGGAATCTGCTCCCTTTTGTATAGCTGCGTCGCATGCTGCTGGAGTAACAGCGGGAGATGGTGGCAGCAAAGGTGTCCTGAATCTCACTTAAGGACAAAAAGAAATACCACATCAGCAGCACTAGTGATTCTTGTCACCAGCAACTGGTTGTCTGGGAGAGTGTTGAAAGGGATCCAGGCCACAGTTGATGCCTACACACCCTCCCCAGACTGGCTAATCTTTCCAAGGAGAGGCAGAGCACCCTCCAAGCACCACTCCTCTTGGGGAAACAAGCCATGTGGTAAAACATTGCCCTCCAAAATGCAGTTTCCTGC
>NW_009724548.1:0-12841 GCF_000703405.1 Apaloderma vittatum | reverse complement strand
TTTCAGTTTGTGTATATATAAAGACAGAAGTTATCCTACAACGTTTTTCACCTGTGAGTAGAAACATCACACGTAAGTACCCCTCCAGGCTTCTGTTTTCCTTCTAAAGCTTGCTCTAGGGCTTTCTGTTTTCCTTCTAAATAAGCTGTGGTTTTACTTTTCCATCAATTTACCACAATGAGAATGTTGCAGGTAATCTACTGTAAAGCATAACCTAGTTTTCTGCTAATAAGCAGTAATTTTAGGTCAGCCATTAAACATTCTTCCATATAGACCTTGAATAGTTTATGGCTGAAAACAAGTGCCATCAGAAATACTGATCCAGCAATGAGTGGCTGCTCAACGCTTTATAAGCAAGCTACTCCAAACCACCTCCTTTTCAGCCAAGTAACTTCCTTCAGAACTAAATAAATATTCAAATATAAATATATTTTTTCGGGCACAAGTCAGGTGTTGTGAGCTTGGCTAGGAGTGCACAGGTTTCTTACCTAAGGGATTCACTTACCGGGAGGCGCTTATCATGAGGCGATGCAGAACACTTAGCCCTCTTATTTCTCCTTTGTCCTCTGTGCCAATATTTATGTGTCCATCTGAATAAACATACACTGCTGCTGTATCTGTTTATCAACTTTTGTGTTCCCCCAGAGGCAGCATCTCATGAGATGCCCCCATGGCAGGGAAGTGCAAATGTATGCAGTAGTGTGACAGGAGAGAGAACTGCGGCATAAGGGAGAGGCTAACACAGATGAGGACGGTCCCCAGCTGATTGTCGTGAGTGGAATGGGGCAAGTGAGGGAAGCAGTTTAAAAAAGCAAATAATGTTTGGCTTTCAACACAACTTGATTTTGTTATTCTGATCTCTCCACGTTCATGTGATTTGATCTAAAACTTAACAAGAGATTAACCACACAAAAAATGAAATCCCAGTCTGAACATCCAAATTCTTTGCGTGTTTGGAAATCTCCCAGTGAATCTGACATTATGGTGTTAGAATAACAGAAATCTGTAATTTGGGGTCACTGCTTTAATGTCTTGGACGTGCTCTCCCAAATGGTCTGCATGTCATTTCAAACAAAAAACAAGTGACTGAAGCAAGGGATTCTGTCAGCCAACCACATACAGCTGGATTAGTAGTGGTTGTCTCTCTCTCTTTTTTTTTTTTCTTTTTTAACATAGAAACAATGTCTTAACTGGACATTTACAGGGGAGAGAGCTTCTAAATGGGAATTAGCTGTTACTCACAGTGTTTGCAGGGAATAATATTAACAAATGCTCCTCACATTCCCTCCAGGCCACTCTCCAGAGAAGCAGCAAGTTTATGCTATCATGGGTTTGATTAGACACAGTGATTTTATATACTTAATTTTGAAGGGTTTGGTTTGGCTGACTTTTTTAATTCCTGACAATTAGAATACACACACCATTGGTCCTGCCTATAGCAGCCATATAGCTGAGTTTTAAAACCACAAAAATACACACAATTTCCTTCTCTACAGCTTTCCAATTTTCCTACATACATGCATTTCCTACCAGCAAGCTGCAGGAAGCTTGGCATTCAGCTTGTGATGTTTCTAGCTTACCCTTCAGAGAGGCCTCCCTCCCCTCCAGGATGGAGAAAGGGGACAAGATTAATCTCTGGCAGTCAGACTCATCCTACCCTGGCCAAGCACAGAACATGGAGATATCAAAGCCACATTGCATGGCATGAAACAGGCTCTGTGGGCCTCTTCCAAAAAGGCTCAGGATTTGCCCAAGGTTCCACAAGAAATTTGTGGCAGAATAGAGAATGTCAACTAGTTCCCTAGCACATCTGCATCGCGGTACAAGAGAACTGCAGTAAGACTACCTACAGGGAAGACAATTCTCACTCTGATAAATAGGGGAGCTGTAATTACAAGCACTGTAAGTGTTGGAGGCAAAGCTAATGGGTAACAGATCTGAGGCCATAAGGAGCTAAGACAGGCAAGTAAGGATTTCTTCTAAATCCCTCCTGCACATAAAACCATGGCATGGAAAGCCAAAGGTTACATATTCCCTGTTCTCAAACTCTTCCAGGTGCCTTAAGTGGGCCGCTCACCCACAAGGGACGAAGCTACACACAAAGCTATCAATCACGCTGGTAAATGAAATGTTTCAAGTAAATTTTGCAGTGAATCAATAGAAGAAAGAAGGAAAGACTAGCCTCTGCCACAGTCTTCAGTCCGTGTTCTCCCACTCTGAACAACAGGATTGCCTCCTACCTGTTGAATTATGAACTTTCATGATTATATCTGGGAAAATCTTCCATTGCTAAGGGCCATGTTCTCCATACTACAACTCAGTCACTTGTGCAGGGGTATGAGTGCAACTGCAAATCTCCCTGGTTAAGGGTTACACAACGGACAAACACTAGCCCTGTGCAATTTCTTGAGAGTTTACCACTGCCATTTGGAAGCCAAAGTACTCATACCAACTTTAAAAAAAATGCTGTAAATTCCTCTTAAAAACCCTGGATGCAAGAGTAAGAAGTGATGCGGAAAACTCTGGCCTTTAGCCAAATTATAAAAGAAATTATTCACCAGCCCTGTAGGTTCATTAATCTAGTTCTGCCATAAATTTTTATTATGAATGATTCATAGCCATAAACACACTAGATGCTTGAGGTCTTTGCCCAGAGGTTTTCACAGCCCCAGATCTTGTACTTTGAAAGACTTCTGCTTACTTCAACATCCAGGAGCAAACCCCACTCATGTCAACATCATCAGCCAACTCACATTTCTAATTTTAGTTGTTCCTGTTGACAATTGAGTAACACTGGCACCTTGCAAATAATCTTCTGATTTGCTGATGTCACACTTGCTCTTGGGAGGATACATATAGTCAACATCCCCTACACGAACGGACAGAGCTGATTAACTACTGATGTTTGGGACATTACAAACTTAAGTGATGTACAATCACTTACAGTGGCCCAAAAGTCACATGAACTGGAAGAAGTCAAGCCAAGGATTGTCTCTGTGTTTCAAGTTACCAAAGTAAAAGCCTCTTGAAATGGTCAGTTCTGAAGTAAAAAGAACAGCACAGCAACTTCTGAGTATGTCAAAAAAGCTAACCATTGGGAAGGAGAACTATAAAAACAATCTTCAAGCCCAGTCAAACATAATGTGATCTTACAGCATAATTCTGTTTCACCCACGTTCCTAAATGTTACTGACTAGAGGTGCAGCAAAATTAAGACATTTACCAGCAAAATCTAATTCAGTACTCTCTACATTATAAAGATGAATTATGCACTAAGCCATGTGAGATCTCAGTGCTTCCATGCTGGCTAGCACTGCTTAATACAGGATGATGCAGCCTCCACACAGAAAGCTACTGCCTGGCCAAGGAAAGATGAAGTCCAAAATGAACAGGTCTGGTTTAACATGCAATACCTGAAGGGAAGTGCCAACTGAACAGGCAACATCTTCTTTAATTAAAGTTGCATAGGAGTGGGGATAGCGAGAAGGACACATCTGATGACTTGGGACAATTCGGCCATAAAAAGAAGACTGGATGCTGATGGTGGTTCTGTGAGGACATCTCAGAGAGACATAATCTCCATCGCAGGCATGGTCAGTGTAATTCTTTAGCACTTGTGATATGTAACCTGCAAAAACCATAACAAAAAACGTCATTAGTGAAAGGTGGTTAATAGAGAACAAGTCCTACGAGAAGCAGCTGAGGGAACTGGGGTTATTTAGCCCAGAGAAGAGGAGGCTGAGGCTAGACCTTATTGCTCTCTACAACTGTCTGAAAGGAGGTTGTAGCAAGGTGGGAGTCAAGTGACAGGACAAGAAGAAAGGGCCTTAAGTTGTGCCAGGGGAGGTTTAAATGGGTTATTAGGAAAAAACTCTTCACAGAAAGGGTTGAGTATTGGAAGAAGCTGCCCAGGGAGGTGGTTGAATCATCATTCCTGGACGTATTTTAAAGCCATGTAAATACTGTGTTTAGTGACATGGTTTAGCAGTGGAGCTGGCATTGCTGGGTTAACAGTTGGAATTCATGATTTAAAGGTCTTTTCCAAGCTAAACATTTCTGTGATTTACAGTAGTGCAGTCTAACAAACATATAACAAACAAACAATGAGGGGAACACATTTTATTACTCATCTCACACAAATGCAAAGGAGAGAGACAATGGCATGGTGGGAGGGAGGCTTGGCGATTTGGCTTTCAGCCATGTTATATATATTTAGCGGAAGCAATATTCATATGCTTCAAACTCCTAGTCCAATCATATCGCTTATTTACATTGGCGTATCTGTCAAGTTTACAGGAAATGCAGCTGAGCCAGACTCATCATTTAGACCACACTGAGATATTGCATGCATTTTGTAGCACCTCAGTACATGACACACTTCAGTAAACTGGAATGAGTAAGACAGAGGGCCACCAAGATGGTTGGGAGCTGGAGCACGCGCTCTGTAAATAGCCTCGAAAAGAGACAGCTTTGGGGAAACTAATAGCATCCTGCCAGTATCTGCAGGGAGGTTATCAAGGAGATGGAGCCAGGTTCTTCACAGTGGTGCATGGTAGGAGATTGAGAAATAACAAGCACTAGATGAAACAGGAGAGTTTCAGACCAGGTATACGGGGAAACTTTTTCACTACGAGAGCAGTGAAGAGGTGGAACAAGTTACCCAAAGAAGTTTTGCAGTTTACATCCTTGGAGGTTTCCAAGACCTTAGTGGACGAAGCCCAAGGCAACCCAGTCTCACCTCCTAGTTGATCCTAGGAGGTTAGACTAGAGAACCGAAGTACCTTCCAATTTTATTTTTCCTGTGAACTTATGATCATGGGCAAGAAAGGCCCAAACAGAGAGCCACTAAGGAGAAAACTGGGCTTACAGTTGGTTGTATGAAGTTCTATTCCATCATGGCACACCAGACATATCTTTGATCTCCTTTCAAAATATACTATCTTAATTCTTCTGGTTACACCTCCTGTTCTAGGCCTTTGTCATGAAAGCTTTCCTTTCTCTCCAATTCCGCAAAATTTCAATCTTTTTAAAAGGAAAACAGTATGCAGGACCAAATCTCTCTTTCTTTGTTAAAGAATGACATTATCCACAATAATAAGGTTGTTAACAAGAATAAAACATGGAGACAAAGCCGTGTTAAAGTGACATTGAGTTAAAAGAGCTGATTGCAGTCAAGTTGCCATGGCAACTGTCAAACAAATCTTGACTGCTTCACTCATGCATGAGGGAAAACTGCTGTGGTGCTGATATAGAGACATCTGTGAAGGGAAATCTATCGCACGTACCATGGCAGTGTCATCCATGGTCCCGTTCAACCTTATAGACTTACTCTCTGTAATGAGTTTGCAAGTCCCCTCCTCACTGCTGGCCACCAACACAAGTCTACCAGCAGTAATCCCACAGGGCCTCTTAAGAAAAGGTAAAGGAAGACAGGGACAGAGCATTGTGAGATCACTGCTGGTAGACTCTTAAGAGATAGAGAAAAGACAAAACAATTTAGAGAAACAAATAATCCCTGGAGAAACTTCTAAAAGGGAACCTGAGGCATACCTTAGATTTGATTTTTTAAAAAAAAGGCTAAAATATGACTATTCTCTTGGTAGCCCATAATCACAGAATAATTTAGGCTAGTACTTCTGTAAGTCATCTAGTCCAACGTTCTGCTCAAAGCAGGGCCTTGTGCAGTTCTGAATATCTCCAAAGATGGGGCTTCCACAACCTCTCAGGGCAGTCTGTGCCGATGCTCAACAACTTCCCCAGTGAAAAAAAAATTCATTGCATGCAACTGGAATTTCCCCTGTTATGATTTTTTTTTCATTCTGTCTGATTCTTTCATTGTATATTTCAGAGAAAGGACTGGTTCCATTTCCTCTGTACCTTAAGATAGTGTAAAACAGCAATTAGATCCCGCCCTCTTTATTCTGTACTTCTGGATGAACTTGATACCTCCCTTAGTCTCTTATTACTGATCATATGTTCCAGTATCCTTGCCTTCTTGGCAGCCAAAGGGTCTCTTGCCAGATTCTCAACATCTTTGCTGTACCAAGGACCTAGTTTGATATGCAGTTATGCTTCATTACTGCCAGGTGTACCACTTCCTCACGTTCATCTTCTTGTCTTCCAAGACATGATAATGCACACAAGGAAGTACAATTCACGTGGTTTGAGAGAACTCCATGTGGCTTGCTTAGAATAATTTCAACCTCAACTCTAGCTACCCTTGTAGACACATCTGTAGAGAGCATTTACTACACTAAGCTAAAAACTCCCAGGGCCTCTTCTCATCCCTAAGGTCATGTCTAGCAACTTTCTCTGACTCTCCCAAACAGTATAGTCTATATTCAGAGCTTTTACTAGGAATAGTTCTTTTTACATACCAATATTGAACCCTAGCTCAGGAGCTGTGTGTAAGAATGTTAGCCCAAACAAATTTCAAAGTGCCTAAAACAACTATAGTCATTGTTCTTAGAGATAACAGCAATCATTGTTCTTAAGAGATAACAGCAATTTGGCTTCAGTGTTCAAGCTGCCACTACGAGGGCTGGATTCTCCAATTTATCTAAATTTTAGCCTCTGGTTCTTATTTAGCAGTTCTGTTGTTGCAGTGCGTCAAGGTGTATATTTACTCAAAACAACATACTAATTTCCAAGTCTCCAGGGCAGCATTTGATTATAAGAAAAAGACTGAGACACAGCACCAGTAATTAGAGTAAGTGACATGGCTGCATGACATCAAGGAACAGCCCTGTTTAATTTAGTGACTTTTTCTCACTTCTTACAGGAAACGCTCTGGGGTTAAAATGAACTACTGAAGTGTATCTCCTTTCCTAGTCAGTAGAACACATTCTCTGTGTTAATGCTGTACACCTAGTCGAGGACTTACACCAGCTCTTCTCCCTCAGAAGTAAGGCAATCATACAAGATGGGCATTGGGAGAAATAAGCTACAAACAAAACCAGAATATAACACAAAACATTAAACCTCCTTTCCACACTGTTACTCCGGTGCATTAGGACTTTTCCCTGAGGCTGGTCTATTAATGAGCCAGAGAAATACAACCAAAGTGCCATCAAGACACTGCTGGCTCCTCTGAATATTCAATTATTCTGTCAAAACAGCCATCCTAGAGCATGCCTTTCATATTACGAGTTCAGCATCGGGGAAGGTTTCAACCCCTGCAATTAGTGCAGATCGCTTGTTGAAACAACTCCTTCCTCTCGTCTTCCATCAGCAGTCTCAAAATAACTTGAGTTCATTCAAGCTCAAGATACTGAAGGGATTTAATGCTTTGATGGTGACTGGCTAAGAATAAACAAAGCACAGTATTTGAAACATCTGGCACTGACCACTGTCAGAGAGAAGATACTGGATTAGGCAGGGGCATGATCAGGGATGGCATGATGTTCTTCAAAGAGCAAAAGCAAGTGGCTGTAGAGAATTAATGTCTTTTTTTTTTTAGTTTCCTCCCCACTTGAAGTGTGTCGATTTCATACTACATTCACTGGCAGTTCCTTTGAAAGTGTTGGCAATTCATTACCCACAGATTCATGGTTCAGTAACCCAAAATTCAGGACCCTTGCTGAATTTTCAGTGAAAAGTCTCCAGTGACCTTTTATACCACCTCAAATGTCCTACCAAGGAGGGAACTACTGGGATGCTCTTTACTGAATGAAAAGCAGAAACATGTAGCCAATGACAGGTGTCCAAGGACTTCAGTGGCACTTACATATCAAGGTAAGAAGCATTTCACAATTATACAAGGAATAGCTTACAGAGCTCCTTGACTCTTTCATGGTAATCAGGAATTTTTTATTTTTTTTAATGGCTGCAGTAAACTATTTTAGTTCAGTAAAATGACACAGCAGATCACTAAACAGCTATTCATAGACCACAGAATGTGACAGTCAAGAAACTGAAATGATAAAGGTATTATATCAAATTATGTTATCATTCCCCATCAAGTATATGTCTCTGCATTATTATCTGGGATGTAAACTAGAATCTTACAAGTGTGCACTCCAAACAAAGATAAGGCAGGCTGTTTCTAAAGAAGACCAATGACATTTGTCACTCCTTTGTTCACCTTTAAATTCTGGGATGTGAAATCACCGTCGTCGGATGCAGGACTTGAAGGCAAGCAATTATTTAAGGAAAACATCCTAGCTGTACTGTTACCGTCAAATCTACTTGATTTTGTCATGGCTCATCTTGGGGTGGAAGTGACATAAATTCTAATGATTTTATCAGGTAATTTTTTAGTGATTCACTTATTAGCCTCTCTAGGGAAGACAATGTTAGAGCAGGTGGTAATTTGAGCTTTTCTTTAAAAATACACATTTCATTTTGAAAGCATGGTAAAAGAAGAAAAGACATCTAAAGGAATAAATCCACCAAAACTTTTTCCAAATGCTACACAGTTTGAAAATCTAGGATAACAAAAACAATCTCAAAATCTTTTGGGTTTAGAGCCTCTCTTTTTTAAGGATTGTGTTGAGGACATGGCATCTTTGCTGGTGGGTACACATACCCCCAAATTAAATCAATGTAAGGGACTCAGGTGCTAAATATCTCCTCAAAGATTAAAAAGACCAATGTCACCACCAAAATAGGGGTTTATACTCTGAAAACCGAATAAACAACCAAAAGCAGTGCATCACAAAAATGATAGATCATTTTTCCTTCTAACAAGCAGATGTTCCTTTCAAACACCACTTGCAATATCGTTTTCCAAAGTCCAAAGTTTGACTCCTATCAGTCATCAGCAATTACTCTCCACTACTTGCCAAACACAACACTTAATGCCGACTGTAACTCTATCCCACCCAGCAATGTCAGTTCCCAAGAACCATTTTCACCATTGCCTCTCCAGGGAACTAGTGCTCAGTTCTCACCCAACAGCCAGTTCTAAGTCTTAACACATACACACACTAGAGAAAAATAACAGTTTCACTCAGAATATCACCACTTTACAGGTACTGTAAATCTAAACATCCTCCTTTACTTGCTCTCACAGAGCTACAGCCCCGCCTTTTTGAAACCAAATTAGCGGTTCACAAAAGCACAGATGATATAAGAGCTTTCATCCCATCCAGATGTAGGATAACAGTAGAGTATACAAATACTCATTCATACATCCTATTTAACCGTAGCTGTCTAAATTCATTAGGCCCTCTTCTCCTGCTTCCGCTAAGTATAGTTCTAGTTTTGCTTGACAAGGCACATAGCAACACACCAGCTCACCAATCATCAGAAGACAAATCTCATCTTTCTCCAGGAAACAGGTCTGTGGGTGTGTGCTGGAGGAATAGCAACAATCACAATGAAACTGTCTTTAAACAGCTTGGATATGATCCAAAACTTCTAAAAAAGAACAAGTAAACTCAAAGGATTTCAATGGTTAATAAACTACTACACATAATTCAAGCCAGAGCTTCATTAATATCTGCATCAAGCTATGTCTAGGCTATAGTAATGTCTTAAAATATCCCATTTTGCACTTTTGTAGTTCCAATATAGAATATATGAATAATAGAGGAAAAATCCACATAATTAAAAAAGAACATTAGACCTAGAAATAAGCAGTTTCTCATTGTCTGAAACACATGAACTCAGTGCAGTTAACTGTGTTGGTGAATAAAACATTGCCTTGTTCATGGCTGACACAGATTTTTTAATTTTTCATCCTCTTATTTTCCATATCTACATTGTTTCTTCAGTATTTATTGTTATTTTCTTCTAGTTTCCTCAGCTTCCTCACAGATCTTTTTGAGACTCTGTGAAACATAACTTTCCTCCAGGAGAGACCTTAATCAGATACTTCTCTGGAGCTCAGACTACCCCTACATCACACTGGTTTTCAGATAGGCTACGGACTGAAGACTTTCAACTTATTCTTTATACACAGAACATCGATACTCGTAACATCTCAAAGAAACAGCGCGAAGTCAGTGGAATAGAATAACATGCCGTGAGGATAGGCAAACAGGGCTGAAATGTGACCCCAGGCAAGGCTTGAAGCCAGAGCAAGTAACTCAATGAATGCATTTCATACCAGGCATTACTGATAATCCTGTGGTTGCAATAGTAAAAGCAGCTCTCTTAAATCACAGAGCAGCCTAGTATGGACAAGTAGGGTTTGTTTTGCTTTGTTACTAATACTGGAGATTAAAACTTGCTATGACAAACCTTCTACAGAGAGATTTGCTTTCACTTCGGCTACTCCCCAACCCCTTCACCTTTCAGCCACCATACAGGACTGGAAAAACTTGAATGTTTTGTAAGCATACTTCGGAAAATATTTTTATTTTATGTCAACAGTTCCCTGCCCACTATCTGATCTTCTTTACCGCAGTTGCGGGTCCAAAGAGTATCCAGTGTTCTCTTAGAAAAACGGCTTTGAAACAAGGGTGAATTTAGTACTGCAGCTGAGTGCCAGCATTTCAAGGCTAAACAAGGTAATGTTTTGTAAATTCTGAACAGCATTTCATAGGTCTCCTGGGTTTGTGTAAGGATGAGAAGGTAGTGAAAATTAGATTGGTAAAGGCTAGGGGTGACAGGAATAAAAACATGCTGGTTTTCAACTCTGCAGGCTCGAATTAAATGCAGATACTAGTGAGGATTACTTCTAATTATTCCCTCACATTTCCTAACTGCTAACTCTTATAGAATTTAATAAAACTCTACAGACCTTTCCACAGGCTGTTGGAATAAGTCTGGAGAATTTAATAAGCAACTCCAACTGCAAGTATTTTGGGTCTAGAACTTCAAAGAACTATTCTAAAAATCCGATTTAAAAAATCTTGTTTGCTCCCTGAACATCATCTCAGATGATCTTCTTTGAATGTCCCAGAAGTCAACGTTTTCCTGAGAACTTACTTTTACCTATAACAAGTTTTTAAAGTCTTTATAGTTAAGGAGACTTCTTCTTCTCATTTTACATTTAGAAAAGGCAAATGAACAGAGTTAAAAAACTATATCTTTTTTTTTTTTTGTCTTTCTAGAATCAGGGAAATTTAGCCTGGAAGAACCTCCTGCAGATCATATAGTCCAAACTGCTGCTCAGAGTAGGGCCAATATGAAAGTGAGATCAAGCTGCTCCGCACCTTATTCAGCCCTCAGCAAGAACTGGCAAGGACAGGGATTCTCCAGCCTCCAAAGTGATCACTAATGACCATCAAGATGGACCAGCTGGCATGTAGAATAAGAGCTTTGGAGTGAGGTACAAAAGCAGATACAAGTCTGGGTCAGATACTGAGAGATGAGACAGCCTGTGAGCTGGCTGCAGGAGAGACCAGGAGGTCGAGGACAACTGCAGCAAGACCAGGGGTCAAGGAGTCAACAGAGAGTCCCACCTGCAGGCAGACATCTCTGTGTGAGGTGAGTGGAGATGAAAGGACCCATGAGCCCGCTATTACACAGACCATCTAAGGCCAGTTACTGGGGGATTCACATGGTATGCATGTGTGCATATTTTCTACTAACAGGCTTTCATCTTGATCAACCAGAGAAGGGAACAGGATGAGGCCACTGGTGCTGTTTGTGTTTGCGTGAATGCTGAGTGTTTCTGTCTGTACTGATTCTGAATGGCCTGAGACAGACACATCCCTCTCCTGGGAACAGATGCTCAGCATCACTGCTGCCTGCACCTGGCAACACGGGGCTGTCCCTGCCTTGCCTCTGTCTGGTTACCAGATTTGGCAACTCTTAACAATTCCCAATAAAAGTTCCATGTGTGTGTATATACACAATATATTTATTTGTAGACATAGAATCATAGTCACGGATTGGAAGGGACCACTAGAGATCATCTAGCCCAACCCCTCTGCCAGAGCAGGATCCCCTAGGGCAGCCACACAGGAACGTGTCCAGGAGGGGTTTGAAGGAGACTCCACAACTTTTCTGGGCAGCCTGTTCCATGCTCGGTCACCCTCACAGTAAAGAAGTTTCTCCTCATGTTGAGGTGGAACTTCCTATGTTCTAACTTAAACCCACTATTAGGGGGCCCGGTTAGCTCAGTGGTTTGAGCGTGATGCTGACAACAATGACCGACACCAAGATTGCGGGTTCGATTCCCGCTCGGTCCCCATGTGTTGCCTGGTCTAGTCGAGAGGTGGCGTCCCTGCCCACAACAGGAGGTTGGACTAGATGATCTCTAAGGTCCCTTCTCAGCCTAGGCCATTCTATGATTCTATGATTTCTTGTTCTATTGCTGGGCACCACTGAGAAGAGACTGTCCCCTTCCTCTTGACACCTACCTCTCAGATATTTATATATGTTAGTAAGATCCCCTCTCAGCCGTCTCCTTTCAAGGCTAAACAGACAAACAAATTTGTCAAAAAAAAAATGTTTCACAGAATAATTTACCTAGTTTAAGTTGCAGAAGAAGCCTGAACCCCACTATAACCATGGAGTTCATTTTTTGCAGTGCTAAATTTCTTAGAACACTCTTCTATCCCTTCAGTAGCAGGTAGGAATATTGAAAGGGACAAAAAAGCACATGCAGTTAATGCATGGCTTAAAGACTGGTGCCGCCAGCAACATTTTGGGGTTTATAGTCATGGGGAAGTTTACACAGCATCGTGAAGTTTACACAGCACCAGCATGAGAGATATAGATGAAGTGGGGCTATCTCAGAGAGGGAGGAGAATTCTTGCTGATGAGTTGGCGGGATTAATCAATAGGGCTCTAAAGTAGGTTGGAGGGGGGAAGGGGATAAAACCTGGCTCACTATAGACGAGCCAGGGGAAAGTATCCCAGGGTTAGGTGTCAAAACAATAACCCAGCTTAAGTGCATCCACTCCAACAAGTACAGCACAAGCAACGGTAACAGATGCTTCTCCAT
>NW_009724547.1:21497-21714 GCF_000703405.1 Apaloderma vittatum | reverse complement strand
GCCCGAGGGATGTCTCCTCCCGGGTACCGGCGCCGACTTCAGCCCCTCTGGCCTCCTGCTCCTCTGCGATGGCTTTGTAAAGGCTGCCAGTTTGTTGTCGTCGTAAGGGGCTTAAGCGAGCGGGTTTGCAGTGGTGAGAGTCAGTGGCTGTAGGTGCTGGGGAGGAGTTGGCTGCCGCGGTGGGGCTCCCCGTCCCGGAGCAGCGGGGCACAGCCCG
>NW_009724547.1:0-21472 GCF_000703405.1 Apaloderma vittatum | reverse complement strand
AGAACCGGGGCTTCTGGCGGCGTTTCCTAGTTGCTGGAAATGAGACTTTCCCCAGTTCTCGATTTTCTCTACAAAGACCGATTGATTTTTCTATTTTTAGTATGTCAGCAAGGTGTCTGGCGTAGATACCTCTCCAACATCATGACTGCATTACCCGTGCTTTATAATTTGTCATTTTATCCCTCAGTGAAGGTTATTTCACCAAAACTGGTTTGTCTTAAATCTCGAAGGGTGAAGGCTTGTTTTCTGACACTGGAAAAAATTAGCTTTACTTTCCTGAATGACAGCTAAGAAAGTATCCTGAAGCTTTCAATTAGCATCAGTTCCAAGTGCCGGGGGATTAGGAAGGCGGTTCTGTAGTGCCGTGAGAGTAAAATTTGCAGAGTGAGTTAAACCTGTAAAAATACGTGACCTATTTTTGCCCAAAGAGTTTTAGTGGGTGGTCAGGGTTAATAATCGGCGTTAAATAGAGTTGGTGAGTGTGATGTGTAAGCATTAACTATAGTAATTGAGATTATTTTGAGGGTGGCATAGAATGTTCTGGGTCGGTGCCTCATACTGGACTGTTTGTTCTGTTTGATGATGGCTGTGTGTGTCTGTCCAAGATACTTCACTATGTTGAAATTGATTTTTTTTTTTTTTTTTCCTAATAGCACCGGTGTAGCAGGGTGGATGACACTTGCTCCATTGGCTTTTTGAGTTAAAATCTTGTGCTTATGTGTGTGATGACCAGTTATGATACTTACCCTTGGTGTTTAGAGGACTGGATTTTGATGTACTTTACTTTTAGTTCATGTCTATAAAATACTTGTAGACAAGATGCAAGTATTCTAAGCTTAGTCTCTGCTAAAAAGATGAAATTTTTGGGGACATTTAGCAAAGCTGCAGGCTTTGCTTGCCTGCCTGAAAAGCAGTTCTGGGAAGTTCTTCAAACAGCCAGACAGCTCTTGGCTGTCAGAGGACCAGCTGACACGTGAACTGAAAGGAGTTCTTTCCAGCGTGTTTTTTTCGGTGCCCCAATGGTGGCTTAGTAGCTAAAACACCTTGTGAAAACTGCACGCAGTCACACTCAGGAACCCTTTCTAAACTTTGCAGGAAGACGCAGATTGCTTCAAGCCTACTGATAGATGTATAGTATTCTATAAACATTTAAATCTCTCTGTGTTTTGGGTTTTTTTTTGCTTTATATGTGAAAATTGGTGTGGAATGTATGGTGGACTGACATAGGAGTAGGGCAGTAATGAGATGGTGAAAACTCCATGTCTGTAGACTGCTTGTACTTAGCTTAATAAATTTGAGAGGGAACCCTGGACAGCCAGTAACGAAGTCAGTTATTATTATTTTTTTCTTCTCAAAATAACCATTTTATTTAAGAACATATAGTGAAACGGGATAAAAAAAATTGCTGGATACTTGTGGACTTGTGTTGTTTGCTACTGTCTAGAAAGGCCAAAGTCATGGTCATTTATTTTTGTTTTTTAACCGTTAAAAGCTTAGAAACATTCCCCCCCCACTGTAACTTCAAGCTTTATAATTTGACAAGGTAGGCAATATTATTCTTCAATATATTTATTGTTATCATGGGGTTAAAACATAACTTACAATTTCTTGAAGATCAGTTTCCTGCATCCTTTGGCTGTATCCATATCTGCAGACTCCAGCAGATTCAGTCCTGGTTTGTGTGGCTGCAGTTGGGCTGAGGGCCTTGTAATCAGTACTTTTAGGGGAAGATCGCACTTCCCGTCAGGAAAAAATACCGGCTGTGTTTTTTTATTTGGCCCTTACCGTAGGGCTTATTTTAGTTGCACCAAAAATCGCGTTGTTGGATGCCAAGCACATACACTTACCTCCATAGCAGACACCGTTCTCCAGTTTGTCATCAGCTTGGCCACTGGAACTTGTTTCTGTGGTCTCTGCGAGCGTGTGGTCAGAGCGAGCTGCAGCGATCGTTTCCCTGCTCTGCTGGGTTGGCCTTTCTGTGTCATTTCACTTGTTCCTCTTCTCTTGTTCATCAGATCCCTCCTTTGCTTTTCAAGACCTAGTGCAGCCAGTTTCCACGTCCCGTTTGGGCACTTGTGTGGCTGGTGAGGCCGTGACAGCCCCGAGTTGCAGCGGTTTGTCTCTTGGTTTGCAGACAGCTGTCTTCACGGTTCTCGCCTCTTGTGCGGTGGCAGCTGTGCTGCCCTGACCGCAGCGAGGCAGCTGGTGTTCTGCAACTCTGGCTCTGGCTTGTCAGTAGTGTCTTAAGTTCTGACGGGAACAAACGTTAAATAGGATTTTGATGGGACTTAGTTTACAAGAAGATTTAGAATGTCTTTCAAATTGACGGCCTGTGCTGTCTGCGTTTGCAGCCCGTGTTGCATCTGGAGAAGGCACTTTAGAAAAAGCGATTAGATCTTGCATGTTTGGTTTTTTTTTTTCCTTCCAGTTGCTCATAAAACTTGGAGATGCTTAGTGAGGCCTTCCCTCTGAATTTATCAGCAGTGAAACTTTCAACATCTTAATTCTCAGCTTAGCAAGAGTACTCTGTTGCAGGGCTAGTGGCGGTTGAGAAGATTTTTGAAATTTGAGAAAGCAGGAAAACTATTTTTTTTTGGTCCACAACTAAAAATGAGCCATTGGTATTTCTGTATTTCTTGTTGTTGTAACTGGTCAAGATAATTCACTATCTACAGGTACTATTTGCTCTTTTTTTTCGGTTTTTGTTTTTTTGAGCAGGACCAAGGAAATTAGCCTGATTTTTAAGAATAATATTTGACTCAGCAGCTTGTTTTAAAATAGTAATGAATTTGCCTTACTGAAACAGTAGCGCATTGCAATGTATGTGTTAGTCCAGCTCTGAAAGATGCAGAACACAGTTAACAGCTTGATGTGCTACAGCCAAATTAGGTTTTTTTTCTATTCCTTGTTACATAGCTCTGGAAGGTTGCTCTGAAGCTTCTTGTGACTGAGCTATTTTGCTGGTGGAAACAACTTGAAATACGTAGACTGTTTGCAAGGTGTGGAAAGAAATTAGTTTTCTGTCCTTTTGTGAACCTTGCATGCTGGGGCTTTGCCTTAGTGCGAGTGTTTTGCCAGATGAGATCTAGCTGGAGCATCAGTTGCAAGCCCTTGGGAGGTAAAAAACCCTCTTTCTCCTTCAGTATGTTCTGTAAATGAAGTCTGTCCTATTGCTGGTCTGCTTTGTGCCCCCAATTGTTGCCGTGACAGCTCGTCTAATAACTCCGTATTCTGTGGAGTGTCGGTTGAAATTATGTGTGGAATGGCAAAATTAGGAAAACTAAGCTTCTGCAAAGAGTAGTTGTAATATGTTCCTAGTGTTTGATTTTGAATATTTTGCTGGCTTTTAGTAAAAGATAGTGTCTAAATGCTCAGGACTATTCTTAGCGTGTGTGGTTGGGCCTAAACTGCTGAGACTGAACTCAGAGTTCTGCAGCAGCTCTAAAATGTCAGGCTGGACCATTCCTGAAAACAATGTGGAAGAAGAAAAGTATAAAGTTTCTTAGTTGAATAAAAATAGTAATAGCTTGTCTGGTTAGATAGCTGAAGGAGCTCCAAAGGATGATTTCCTCTGTTTGGTCGCACTCTAGGGAATTATCTCTGTTTTAAATATGTTTGTCCCTTTCTCCCCACCCTTACGAAGATGACAAAGCACGTTCTCCTTTGAACTAGCATTAGGAGAGCTGCTGTTATTAGAAGCAAGAAACCACTGGTTTTTTATGTAAGTTATTGGCAACACTTAAAGAATTAATATTTTGAAGTCCCATTAGCACTTTTCACCATTGCTTGGCTGAGAGAACTGAGGCTGGAGTAATAGAAAAATCAATTGCAATTGGCGCTTGCAGTTATATGAGAGAGAAACTTCAAGAAGTATGAGGCATCATGATCCTGGGCTTAACTGCTTGTTTTCTTCTGTCCTCCTCCCCAATAAGTAACGTCTGATTTCCGAATTGGAAACATGAAGCGTTATTTCATGATGTACACACGGAAATGTTTTAACAAGAGCACTTTGACCTTGCTTATGTAACTTCTAGAGTACTACACCTTAAAACGATGACTGTGTTATAATAGAGATTATAGGTTTGAGGGGAAATGGGCGTTTATTTTTAATGTGAGCAAGCACAGATGATAGGTATGGTCAGCTAGAGGACTCCTTTTATAATTGTCATTTATTTTGGAGAAGATAGTATTCTTGCTTCGAAGCAGAAAGAGCTGTAAAATAAGAGAGGGGAGGTGGATTTCTGAAGAAGTTAGAGGGTTGCCTGGCTTTCTGTTTTCTATGTTGCAACTGTGTTGCAGTTAGAACAACGTGAGTCAAATTTATTATATTTTAACATTGGCATTTTTTAAAAGCCACGCAAATTTTTAA
Organism: Apaloderma vittatum; assembly: GCF_000703405.1. NCBI lineage: Eukaryota > Metazoa > Chordata > Aves > Trogoniformes > Trogonidae > Apaloderma > Apaloderma vittatum. The sequence continues at coordinate 17,103 of NW_009724547.1, read as the reverse complement.
GTAGTTTTGTTCAAGTGGGATTCTGTGAAAATCCAGGGATGGATTTCTCAGGACAGAGTACTGAGTTTGACTGTAGTTGTTAGTTCAGTAATTTATTGTGAAGCTGTTTCACCAGCATTCCTTAAACTTCTTTGGTCTTGCTGCTTTGCATGTTTCCTCAGACAGTAACCGTGAGACCAGTTTGAGCTGAACCTCACCAGTTGGTCAGTCCAGCAGTTGCCAGCAGCTGAAGGAGATAAACTCATCTGTACTTACTTTCTTTCTGTTAAGTCCCTTTCTGCATCAGATGATTTGTATGATGTCCTTCCTGTGCCTTGACTTGATTGGAAGAATTTTTGATAATCAGAAATATTGAATATCAAGAACTTTTATTTCAGAAGTGGAAATAGCGCTCTGTCTATTCATGTGAGGTGTAATATGGCCGAATTAAAAGTTCATAGGTATCTGTTGCCTATAACATTGATATCTAAAATGTTTAATTTGGTATCATTTTAGTTGACATTCTGGGTAGGAAGATGATCTATACACATTTTCTTTTGAAGAATATTCAAGAATTTGGGGGCTTACTTTGAAGAGTATTAGCTACTTAAACGCAGGTATGCTTTTGCTGCAACGTGACTTTATTTTTTACCTCTGTTCTTTTGCCTGCTTTCCCTTGTTTCCACATTTCTCAGAGGAACAGGGTGACCCCAGTTCTGTCTGGCACAAATCTGTTTGTGTCACAATGCTATTATTTCATAAATATCTCAATTTTAAGATCATGTATTCCTTTTCTTCAGTATGTTTTCTGCAATTCTAGAAACCAACTGCCCTCAACACTTCTGCTGGTGCCTCTGAGGCATCCCTTGTGATGTAAGGGGACGAACTTGCGCAGGAAGTTTGAATTGCTACATATCCTGTGGGATTCTCTGCATTTCCATTCTTCCTGTTGGTGCTGTCGGACAAGGCCAAGTAGAAAATACTCTAGAAGTTAATGGCAAAATTCTTGCCACAGCCAACCAGCCAATTACGAAAAGTGTCCCAGACTTGGAATAATTTATGTCCTGGGTCTTAATCTGTGCTGAAAGCGACGGGAGAGAACATGCTTGATGTTCCCAGTCATCCCGTATTCAGCATTTGGCATTCCACACTGCATGGATGAGTTAAAAATCTGGTGGTTTATGCACTTTAGGAACTAAGTGCCCAACCTGTGTAAACTGTAGCAAGAGTGATTGCTTTGAAGTTCTGCTGATTGTCAAAACGATCTTGGAACTGTTTGACTGAGACAGGATGAATGGAGCCTTGCTCGTGGCCGTGCTGCTGTTCTGGCTGCTGCTGCAGGCTGAGGAGGAACGTCTCCGAGCCTCAGGTCCCCTGTGGGGCCTGACACATCTTGGCTTCAACCTTTCCCTTCCACGTCCTTTATAATAAAACTTTGTATTGTCTTTTCTGAAGCATATCTAATGGCTTTCAGGATATCTTAAAAATAATAGGATCAGTAATAATGATAATGTATTCCTTATCCACTGAAGGAGCTATTTTGTGTTTGAAGTCGCGTCCATATTTCGGTATGTTATTTTTTTTTAGTATTTTTATTTCCTAAAATGCTATGCTGAATGTGTGGGGTTTTTTTCCCAGTATATCATGACATACTTCTTACTGATAGATATCTTAATTTTTAATGAAATTATACTTGGTTGGGGTAGGTAACCTCTTTAACATACTTAGAAGAAAAATACTTTTTTTTGTTGTTTATATACTCAAGTTAGTATTTCTGATCACAGTGCTAACAAATGGAAATGTCAGTAACTGTGTAAAGTACAATAGAGGTCTTAAATTTTTTGGTTTAATGTCTCAATTTGCAGATTTAATTTGATGGTATGTATAATGAAATGGGAATTACTTACGGTTCATTTATTGCTTATGTGTAATGTTTTTTTTTGTAGAAGACACTGTGTATAATTTTCATTGTTTTGATACTTCTTTACAAAGCTAAACTAGGAGAAGAAAGTTTTATTTTAAATTTTCAGTCTTGCCACATTCTTCCTTTTCACAGTCAATGTTTTCTAAAATGAGTATATAGTAGTTGTGTTAAACATATATAGTAGTTGTGTTAAACATATATAGTAGTTGTGTTAAACATATATAGTAGTTGTGTTAAACATAGCATTTAGTATGAGCACCTTGCTTTATGGTCTTACGATGTGGTTTTACATATACTGCATTCTCTGTTTTGTGCTTCATGCTTGCATTAATTTGACTTACATGTGTGCCTGAAGCTTTGAAATAGTTTTATTTTTTTTATGTCGGTTTTAAGCTCTAGAATTTAAATAGTATTGATCTTGTGTCTTGTTGACCTTCCACAGCCCCTTAAAGAATTGAGATTGCAAGTTAGCGATAGTGAGACCAAAGGCAAACGTCGCAGACTCATAGAATGGCCTCGGCTGGAAGGGACCGTAGGGATCATGTTTCTATGAATGTTTCTAAGCTCTTCCATGACTTTATTGGGTGTTTTCCTTTATTGAATTAATACTCTCGATATAACATTATGCTTATACTTTTCTTAATTTTTCTCTCTGGATTTCTAGACAATTGCCCATAACTGTTATTTCTCTTGCTCTCTGTTTTTTGATGCATTATGCAAAGCATTTTTCCGTTTTCCAATGATCAAAGTAACTGTTGCTGCTGTGTGGAGTGGTGTACCAGGGTTAGTCTATGAATGCTTCCATCTTGCTGTTTGTATGGTTGTTCTCTTGTTTACTGCTTCTTCCTCCTGTGCTTTTCATCTTTATTTTCTCTATATACTTACCTGTGTTTTCCTGTTGCTGTAACTGGGTTGGTCATATATTTTTCTTTAGGTATCCTGCACGTATAAAGGAATTCAAGAGGCCGAGAGTGCTGTTTCACATTTGACCTAACTGGCTCTGCTTTGGGCTGCTGCTAAAAAGGTTTTCCTCCCTCCCACCAGGCGCAGGGTGGTGTGATGCTGCTTCTTGTATCGGGTCTAGCAGCTAAACAGCAGCTGCTTGGGGAATTGTTTCATCTTGGTGAACCAGCCCTCTGGAGAAGTCCAAGGGTGGGAACTCAGGAGAGGCTGCCAAAACAACAGCTGCATGGTCCAGTGCGAGGGAAGCGTGTAGTGCTTTTGTGCATTTGCTTTTGTTTAGGTCTAAAGTGAATCAATATTCAAAATAATTCCTGTCCTTTTGAGAACAGGGAATGTCAGAATTACTTCTGCGACTTTGGAATACATCTCTGCCTCCAGGAAAAGTTACTGGTAAGGTTAGCGAACTCCGCTTTGCTTAGGCTTCTTCTTATGGTCTTCAGCAAGTGGCAGTGGTTTTTAGATGTCTTCTATAAACTTGTACTGAGAACTGGAGACTCAAATGACTTAGTTTCATTTATAATTAGTTTCAATCTATAATCTCGAAGTATTAGTGGCAATAATTGATGCACTATTTCATCTTTTTCCTTCTCCCCATCCTTCCAAATTCATTGAAATTTCTTGGAAATATTCCATGCCCTGATGTTTGAGAATGAAGTATCCATAGAACTGTCTCTCTGTGTAAACTTTGTTGGCAGATGTTCACGCCTGCTCTCCCTCTTTGGTGTTGCAGAGGGCCAGAGGTAGTGTATGCTCCTGGCAGGTGTCCTGGGAGTACTTGGCAGAGCAACTCTGGGTCCTGATCTTTTGTGAGGAAAGACCATTTGAGGTGACAAGATTCATCTAGGATACTCAACAGGCTTCCCTCGAGAGGCCAGATGGACAGAGGTTATGGAGAAGAGTCTCGGAAGAAATTGTAGGAGGCTTCACTCTACTTAAGCATGTTTGCTTCTGTGCTACACGCTGCGGTGCCTGTCAGCAGCTTTATGCAGCAAATTACTTGGATAAAACTTGAAGTTTCTTAGGGGTAACAGAGACAGCAGGCAAAATGGTTTTCTTAATAACAGTATTCAGGAAAAGGCAAAAGTGCACAGAGGAGCCTGAAAGAGATGCGCAGAATAACAGTGCTTTCCCAAAAGGGATGGTGAACCAAATGTCTCTTGGAGGTGACTGAGTAAATCAGACAAGCAATAAGGACTGAAGGAGGGACTAGTAAAGGGGATATTAAACATGTGAAAGGGAAAGGTTAGGATTGTTTTTATTAGTATTCCCATGACATTTATCCCATTGGAAAAAGACAGGAATATTTAAACACTTCATTTCCCTTCTTAAGTAAGGGCATTTTTTGCCATGACCTCAAAGTGCTGCTTTTTTTGTTGTTACTTTCCATTCTGCCAGGAGTTGAGTATCAACTGCTCATTAAAGAAGTTGTAGTCTTGTCTGAATATTAGGGACTACTGAATAGCTGAGAGACACTGAACTAAACACTTCCTCTTGCTTTGTTTTGTGCAGCTGGATGATCTTCTGTCCAGAAAAACAGTTGCAGGGAACTGGGAGTTTTGAGGCTTACTCTAGCTTTGTGAGGGTTTCCTTCATTTTGTGTAACATCTGTTTTCATCGTTATTTTGTCTTCGTTCAGTAAGCATGCTTCATAGGAAATTTGGCCTCGTTAGGAGTTCAGATACACTCTCAGAGACTACTGGGAATTTGTAGTGAAATAGTAGTTGGATCAGAGTTCCTGCATTTTGTAACTGGAGAGAATTTAAGGCACTTAAAGAATTGCAGCAAGTTTAAACTTAAGAAGGAAACAGTGGAGTAACATCACAGTCTTCAGAAGAAGATGCTAGCATTGTCAGTGGATTTCAGTTCCTTAACCATATTTTGTATTTGCAGCTTGGGATCTCTGTTATTTGGCTACTGAAAACTTTGTGCTTCATATTCTGATCATTGAGGTACCTCTATTTTTACATCCATTTAATTTTGTAGTTTGTTAGTTATGATGCTGGTTAAAAAACACTAAATACTTCTAAAACCTGTTGGGGAAACTATCAGTAAATTTTTTTAGAAGAGAAATGAGATATATTGAAGAGAGGAAGACTGCAGGCAGGAGTCCAAACTGAAACTGCATTTGTGGTGTTGGCACTGATTGAGGTCTTTGAATTAAAAGAACAAAACTACCCACCAAAATATTAAAATCAATGAATGTAAAGTTGGTAGCTGTTCCTTCAGCTTCCAGTGTTTAAGCAGTAGATGACCTTTTGTTATGTTGGTGGTAGGTGTGTAGGACTGCTGCTCTTAATTGTTTATTTTTGAAGATAAAGGTGAGCACTAGAGGGATGGAGGAAGGGCAGGGTAGTACTTTTTTAAAAGTTAAGTTACTTCTCAGTCACATAAGGGGGGTTGAAATTTGGAGCACCAATAAACTTTTAAACGACCGTTCCCTTGGTGGCTAGTGCAGCCAGTGTGTGGCTTTAGCATATGGATGAAAGTGGTTTTGGTACAGAATCCCTTGAGGTGGGATTGATTATTGTACCTTGGTTTCCAGGTGGATTTTTATGGTAATGGGGAAACCAGAACTGGACACAGGACTCGAGGACTGGTTTTACATGTCCAAGTAGAGAAGAAGGATCACTTTGCTGGACGTGCTGGCGACAGTTCCGCTGTTAGAGGGTAGAATGCTGTTGGGTACCTTTGCTACAAGGGCACATGCCCACTCATGTTCACTTTGCTGCCTGCCAGGACCTCTGGGTCTCTTTCTGCAGAGCTGCTTCCCACAGAGTTGGCTCCCAGGCTGTTTGTGGCCCAGGGTTATTCCACCCCAGGTACAAACCTGTACTTGTTTTTGATGAGCCTCGTGAAGTTCCTGTCAACTCATTTCTCTAGTTTGTCAGCATCCCCTGAACAGTAGCTCTGCGCTCCGGTGTATTGAGCACCCACTCAGTTTGGGGTTCTGTGCAGACCTGCTGAGTAGGTACTGTGTCCCATCACCCACGTTGTTCAAAAAGACATTTAATAGCATTGGTCCTGGTAGTGATCCCACCTAGTTACTGGCTTCCCACTGAGCTGTGCATCACTGGTTATAGAATCATAGAACAGTTTTGGTTGGAAGAGACCTTCAAGATCATGAAGTCCAACCTTTGTCCCAGCCTTGTCAATACCATTAAACCACGTCCCTCAGCACAACATCTGCCCGCTCTTAAACACCTCCAGGGATGGCGACTCAACCCCATCCCTTCGCAGGTTGTTGCAGTGCCTCTGCATTCAGCAATCCATTCAATTTTTCACTTACTTTATAATAGACTTATCCAGCCCTACACATCACCAATTTTGTGTTAAGGAGACAGTGGGATATTGTGTCAAAGGCCTTGCTGAAGTGGAGGGGCAGAACACGTCCTTGTCGCCAGCATCAGTCACCTCATCACACAAAGCAGCTGGGTTGGTCAGACATGACGCACACTTGATAAATCCATTTTGTTTGTTCACAACCTTCTTGGCCACCGAGGTGAGGCTGACTGGTGTGTGTTTTCCCTGCTTCCTGGACTGGACCTTTCCTCTTGCACATCCTCTTCTGCTGCCAGTTTAATGTGAGAAATCATTTATGTTGGCTCTCAATTGAGCTTTGGCTTTCTGGATCCCAGAACTGCAGCTGCTGGTTGTGGAACTGCCTGTAGTCAAGGTGCTGTTTGATGGCGCAGCTGGGAAACTCAGTGTGGTTTTCCATTCTGACCCCTACATTATTGTCTATAGCTTTCCCTCTCCTTTTTAATAAAGAAAAAACCACACAACCTCCCCCCCCCCCAACTTCTCAGGAGGGGAAAGAGATGGGCATTTTTTTTTTTTAACCACATTGTTTCATTTCCCAAAATAATTCCAGCTTTCCCTCTCCTTTTTAATAAAGAAAAAACCCCACAACCTCCCCCCCAACTTCTCAGGAGTGGAGAGAGATGGGCATTTTTTTTTTTTTTTTAGCCACATTGTTTCATTTCCCAAAATAATTCCACAAAGCTATGTGACATGACTGGCTGTGGTTAGAGATCGCAAACAGCCTTCCTCAGTAGGTACAACATGGAATCTTGAGTTTTACTGAGCACGTCTGTTACTGGAGGACTCCTGACAATTCTGATAGACCATGTGAGTGAGCTTCTTCCACTTGTGTTCTTCCACATCTGTAACCTGACCTAGTAAGGTGGTTAGAGTCTCTCTTTGTATTTAGTCCAGTCTCAGATAAAAATATTCTAAAGTTATATTGCTGACTTTATATATTTAAACTAACTTTTTCATCTGCTTAAAGAGTGTTGCTTACTTGGGAACTTCTAGGTTGTGGCGTGTAAATAAAAAAACAAAAAAAACACACTGAAAGAATATACTTCATCCAAAGCAGTTTTATCGTAAAGTTGTTGGGATAATGTTGTAGTTTAGAGGGCTCTGAAAATTATACTGTAAGTAGGCAATAGTAGATAAAATATTAGCAGTGGATTAAACAGTTAAACAAAACTGTCAAGTGACTAGTTTTATAGCCTCAGGAAGCCAAGGTCCTAAAAGATTATTTAGAAGTTAATGACTAAATCATTCTACAGTAAAATTTAGTACTGGATTTTGTGCATGTACATATCTAATAGTTATGTATATGTGAAATACATATGTAAGCACATACAATAAGTTTAATCCTCAGTAAAAATCTCCATACTGCAAATATTGAAATCTATGGTTTATCAGTCTTTTTAGAAGAAACTACTGGTTTTAAGGAGTTTGCTTCAGAATACTTATTTGTTTATAAATGCTTTTAACTAAGTCATCAAATGGTAGAAATAAAAGAGTTATTCTTTTTCAGTTTAAAATTTAAACCATTATCTGCTATTTCACATGTGATGGATTGTCTAGGAAAACACAAAAAAACCCGACTAACCAAAAAGAGCACAGTAACTGCTGCTGCAGTGTGCGGTTCCAATATGTTCATAATTTAATGGAATTTTTTTTTTATATACCTTCATGTCTTTCAGCTCTGTATTTGCGAAAACTATGTGCTTCCACTTTGTTTTACTTTCTATTTTTGTGGAGCTGTTATTGTTTGAAGTTTCTGAGCTTTCCTAGAGTAGATACTGTATTGTTGTATGATTTTTTTTTTCTTTTTTGTGTGTTAAGACTAATTCTATCAATTTAAGATTGCTCAAACTATTTTGCACACAGAAACTGCTGTGAAGTTGTGTGGTATCTCCACAGAAAAAAAAACACGGATTTATTTTAAGAAAAATAGTCATAGAATCATAGAATGGCCTAGGCTGGAAGGGACCTTAGAGGTCATTCTAATCCAATCAAATAGTCATCGTTCATCAGACATCTTGCAACCCATCCCTTCCCACTTTGTCCTCTCTCTAAAGAGCATGGACAAGAATGGGTTGCCTTTGAACAGACGATTGCATCCCAAACCATTTCTATATAAATAAACTTCATAGATATTTTCTCAGTAAGCATGAGCTACTATAAGTAATGGCATAAATTGGGCAGTGTGTCGGAGATCTGAGTTCAAGGAAGAGGCAACTGCTTATTGCTTGGCAGAAAGGATGCTCGGTTGAAGCTACCACTGCCATGGAATGTGAGCTTTGACCAGAAGAAATTTCTTTTCTACCTTCAAAAAGCAATGCTCTTTAAGGTAAGAAGAAACCTTTTCAAATCCGTGCCCTGTGTGATCGTTTCTGCAGTAGCCCTGAGCTCTGCCTGTAAGTTTTTGATTAGATGGAACATTAAGAGACAACCTACTAGATCTGACTCTTACAGAGAGAGACTGATTTAATGTATTTCTGCAAAGGTAAATATTGAGATTCTTAAATAGTAGAAATTATTCTAGAAACAAAGTTGATGATTCTTTAAATTCATGTAGTGGGATCAGATTTTTTTAGCAGTGAAAGAAAGAAAACATTGGTGAAAGGAACTTTCGGATAACTTCCTGCTGCATTTTTAGGCAAGAAAATACAAAGTTCAGAAAGCTACTTGACCAGTAATCATAAATGAAATATGCAGTATCAGTTTCTTATTTCAAGGACGTGCTACTTCATTTGAGCCATTTAGGAGAACAGATTTTTTTTTTTAAAAAAAAAATTGATTAAAAAGTCTGGGGGCTTCCCCTTCGCCGATGATTTGCTCTGGCGACACTTGAAATAGATATAATCTGTTGATCCAGAGACTGAACATAGCACAGTCTAGATTATCTCATTGGCTCAAATTCAAGGCAGAGTTACAGGGATTATTTTATTTCCTCACTTGAGATCACCTTGGTGATCCTGTCAAGCAATCAGCCTGGCCTTGTTTCCATCCCCCTAAGGTGATGGAAAATGCTTTGATAATTTTGTCTGTTTCTGTCTGTGTGTCTGAACTAGTTTAGACTTGAGCCAATATGGATTGTTACAAAGGAAAAGGATTATTAAAAATGAGCCACCTCTGTATTTAAGAAAGTAGCTGGAAGTGGACCTGCATCTCCTGTTTGCCATCGCTATCCAAGATGCTCAAGTGCTACTTTCAAACTTGAGCGGAAGTCCATATCCTTTTAAACTAGAGCACAAGTCAGAGTGGGTTTTAATGCAGGTGTGTTGCCAGAAAGTGTGTGTGTCAAATAAATACTTATTCCACTTTCAAAATAAGGTTACATGAAAGGAGGCTTTCTGTCATTTGCTCATAGTTCTAGTGTATAATAAAATAGCTGTTAGCACTGAAAATGAAGGTCAGTTTAAAATTAAAAAACCCCCTACTTCCTAATTTCATGTTGCGATCAGCCTGGCTGGCGAAGCAGATGTGAGAGAGGAAAATATTCATCTTCACTCTCGAATCCAGGCTAAATTTTACTCTGTCTCTTCACTTGTAAAGGCAGTTTGGTATTGAAAATATTTACCATTTCTGGTAGAAAAACTGCCAGTGCTAATCAGAAGACTAGTCTTTTTTTTTTCTTAACCTTTTTTTCATTACCTTTTGATACAAACCAATTGTATCAAAATATAATGGAACATAATTTTACTGGTTTTATTTTAGTAGCAGGCAGGTTTTATTTTAGTAATGAAATTTGTTGCTCTCTGGATAAATACTCCAATTGAACTAATGTGCACAGTATAATCATAGAATCTTAGAATGACTTAAGTTGGAAGGGGCCTTAGAGATCGTCTAATCCAACCTCGCTGCCATGGGCAGGGATGCCCTTAACCAGCCCAGGTTGCTCACGGCCTCATCCAACCTGGCCTTGAACACCTCCAGGGAGGAGGCAGCCACAACATCTCTGGGCAATCTGTGCCAGAGTCTTGCTACCCTCATACTGAAGAATTTCTTCCTAAGATCCAATCTGAACCTATTCACCTTCAATTTAAATCCATTTCCCCTTGTCCTGCCGCTGGATGCTTGTAAAAAGTCCCTCCCCAGCCTTCCTGTGGGTTCCCTTCAGGTACTGGAAGGCAGCTGTTAGGTCCCCCCAAAGTCTTCTCTTTTCCAGACTGAACAATCCCAGCTCCCACAGCCTGTCCTCATAGCAGAGGTGCTCCAGCCCCTGGATCATCCTTGTGGCCTCCTCTGAACTGCTCCAACAGATCTATGTCCCGTTTTTGGTGGGGACACCAGAACTGGCCACAGTATTCAAGGTGGGGTCTCACAAGAGCAGAGTAAAGGAGGAGAATCACCTCTCTTGACCTGCTGACCACGCTTCTCTTGATCCATCCCAGGATGTGTTTGGCCTTCTAGGCTGCAGGAGCTCCCTGCCGGCTCATGTTGAGCTTCTCATCTATCAACACCCCCAAATCCTTCTCTTCAGGGCTACTCTCAACCCACTCTGTGCCCAGTTTGTATTTGTGCCTGGGATTGGCCCGGCCCAGGTGCAGGACCCTGCATTTTGACTTGTTGAAGCTCCTGCAGTTGGCACTGGCCCATTTCTCCAGCCTGACAAGGTCCCTCTGGATGGCATCTCTTCCCTCAAGTGAGTCCACGGCACCACACAGCTTGGTGTCGTCAGCAAACTTGCTGAGGGTAACCTCGATGCTGTTGTTGGTGTTGCTGACAAAAGTGTTGAGCAGCACTGGACCCAGAGCAGATCCCTGAGGAACTCCATTTTTAAACTTTAATTACTTACAGTAATGTTAGGTACTTTAAGAAAATTTTAGTGTATGGTTTTATTTAAAAGTTTGCACTTGTGAAACTTCAATTTACAGATAGTCGAAACAGTGCAGTAATTGTGGTTATAGAATATAAATGAAAAATTATTGCCTGTCCATAAGAGCTCTTTTAGACTACCCTGTGTAACTGTGGGAGAGGGTAAGGGAGAATGGTCCCCAGAGTTGGGTTTTTTTTGGTCTCATGCAGCATGGGAAGCAAGAGGAAAATCCAAGCTAAATACAGTTAGACGTGATTGCACTTGAATTAATCTAACTATTAACCAGTTAAGCCATCTGACAAAGGAAGCCTGCGTTGAGCGCAAGAGGAGAAGGCAGAGAGAGGGACACATGCACACTCGCTTTGCAGAGGAGAGGAGAATTTCCAGTCTCTATAACCAGGGGGAAGTACTGCACTTACACAGAAGAAACTTCATTGGCCTAACTTCTTAAAATTATGAGGTGTTTCTTTTTTTAAATTTAAAGTATATAATTTTTTTGTATATTTGAATATTTTAAGTTTGCTTTGGGAAAAAAGAAATTTGAGCTTACAACAATGAAACCAAAATAGAAGACATAAAATTCCTTTCCAAAAATCCCAAGAGCTTGCTTGTGAGTACTGCAGTAAATTATCGTGCAGATTCACTGCAATTATTTTTACATAGTCTGAAGCAGGAACGCAGGTTAAGATTTTGTTTTGCGATGCCTTTTTGAGCTGAGGAAGGCAAAGGACGAAAGGATTATAAGGAAGAGGTTAAAAAGAGACCTTTACTGATGTGAGGAAATGGGGATATGCAGAACTACGTTCAGAACCCTTCTTGACATGTCTTTCACTTGATTGCTGTAACTTCAGCAGATGGGAGAACATAACTACAAAGATGTTAATGGTTTATTTCACAATGGTTAAATATTTCTCCTAGTAGTGTAACATAACCATTTCACCGTAGATGAAATTGGCACTCCAGTTGATACAGCGTTCCAATTTTACTTGTCATGCTAGTGAACAGACAGTAATTTGAATCCTAAAATAATGTTTTTAATCACTTGACAAAGATGACACTCACCTTAATTATAGAAAGGTTTATACGTGAACGTGTTCCATTTACACTGAAAATGGAAGTCAAATTAAAAGGCAGATGTGTAGAATTAACAAAATTAAACTTGACATCTACTGTACATGCAAGCCTTGAATTTTTTCTTTCTTTTAAATGCCAGAGGTGGCATTAAATACATTTGGTGAAACATCATATTAGGAAAAAAAAAAGAAGATTAAACTACCCAAATTGCAAAGAAGAGTTTGCTTATCAATGTCTTATTAGGAACAGATCAGCTACTGTCGTTTTTAAAATGGTTATGGACAAATGTAATTGGATATCCATGGTAAAAGAATTGTGGACGAAGAAGCGCGTGTTTGGTTTTTTTATGTGTTCTTTCATCGTTCAGATTACTCAGTTGCACCCTTACCTTTGGAACAATCGCAAATGGCAATCTTCAGAAGTGGTACGGGCCTGTTGGATGCTGCCGCTGTCAGACGTGGGTAGTATTCTGCTGAAGCTTTAAGACTGGCAAGCAGATCGTTCCAGAGCCCGCCCAGCCTTCCTGCATGGATGTTCTGTCTCCCCTCCTGCCCTGTCTCCAAACTTGAAACCACAGTTGCTCTGAGCACGTGGGGGAATCGTGGGCAGAGCTGGAGTGGGGTGGTGACGGCACCCAGTGCCTCATGAGAGGAAGCACCGGTGTCTGCTGTTTGGTGGCAAAGGGGAAGACTGGAAGAAAAAGACTCCCTGTTGGCTGGATTTCTGGAGTAGCCCTGGTTTTACACTAAACTGGAAACATCTTGCTGCCGGTTGCAAGCTAAAATCGACAGCGCCAGTTTAAATCCAAACAAACTTAGAGTTACCTTGGTGAATCATTCTAGTGGAAGGTGCATCAAGGTGTGAGGATTTTACTTAAAGGTAGGATAGAGGCAAAGCTGTGAAAGCTTCTCAACTGTATTAAGTGAACGAGACCTATGGAAGCTACTTTGAATTATAGTAAGACATGTTTGTCACTAGAGTCAATCATTGCTGTTGTGATTGGTGCATTAAATCCTTGCCACGCTGCCGTTAATTTGTCTGCAAACTAGCGAATTCATAACTAGCACATTGTATTACATATAACTGTGTGCATACTAAATTACAGTGGGATTTTCCTTGCCTTAAACTGTTGACTTAAAACTGTCCACATGGCCTTACTAGACAGTTTCTAGGCAGTGAGTCTTGTGGAGGTACATAAGCTCCTGTATGAGAGGGATCGTTTTAACTTGTGTAGTCAGGCTTTGCTCAGCACTGCCTTAACAGTATGCGGCTGGGTCCATCAAAATGCTCCATTAATTAGGAAGCAGAAGGTAAAGAAGGGAAAAGCAGATGTATATAAGAAGGCAAGTTCCTTATGTACTACTTTCAGTAGTTGGCAGTATGCTGTGGAAAAAACATTCAGTGGGAAAAATGGACAAAGCCTAGTTAAAAAAAAGCGAGTGGGTGTCATTGAGAGGTGATGTTGTTACCTGTAACAACCGAATCAACACCTGATGAGGCTCTTCAGAGCACTGTTTGGACTCACAGCCAGCCCTTTACTTCAATTGCAGTTTATTTTGCTAAAGCAATTACATACCGTGGGAAGAAAATTACTGAATCTGACTGTGATGCTGCGTTGGCCCTTTGTGCGTGTGACTGCTGATACACTGCAGAAGTCTGTCTGTGTCAGATCTCATCCATGAAAGATAAGAAGTGATGGTGAGGTTACCATACAGCAGTCGTACTGATGGTAAGCAAAAGTGACTAAAACTGGTGAGGTGGAGTGATGTTGATCTAAAATAAATACCCTTTATCTGTGTGGACATGTATATACCCATACATACCTGCCACAGGTGTAAGGCCTGTTTACTTCTTTAGCATTTAGGTAACTGCCTGTAGTTACTTGAAATCAGGGACCTCTAGAGATCATCCAGTCCAACCCCCCTGCCAGAGCAGGATCCCCTGGGGCAGCCCCACAGGAACGTGTCCAGGTGGGTTTGAAAGTCTCCAGAGCAGGAGACTCCACACCCTCTCTGGGCAGCCTGGGCCAGGGCTCCGGCACCCGCACGGTAAAGAAGTTTCTCCTCATGTTGAGGTGGCACTCCCCATGTTCTAACTTAAACCCATTATTTCTTGTTCTATTGCTGGGCACCACTGAGAAGAGATTGTCCCCTCAGATATTTCTCTACGTTCGTAAGGTCCCCTCTCAGCCGTCTCTTTTCAAGGCTGAACAGCCCCAGGTCTCTCAGTCTCTCTTCCCAGGAGAGATGTTCAACTCCCTTGATCATCCTCGCAGCTCTCCGTTGGACTCTCTCCAGTAGGTCCCTGTCTCTCTTGAACTGGGGAGCCCAAAACTGGACACAGTATTGCAGGTGTGGTCTCACCAGGGCAGAGAAGAGGGGGAGAACAACTTCCCTAGACCTGCTGGACACACTTTCCTTAATGCCCCCCAGGATCCCACTGGCCCTCTTGGCCGCAAGGGTGCATTGCTGTCCCACGGACAGCTTGCTGTCCACTGGGACTCCAAGGTCTTCCTCCATGGGGCTACTTTCCAGCAGGACGACCCCTAATCTGTGCTGGTGCCTGGTGTTATTACTCTCCAGATGCAGAACTCCACACTTGTCCTTATTGAACTTCATGAGGTTCACCTCTGCCCAGCTCTCCAGCCTGGCCAGACCTCGCTGGATGGCAGCACAGCCTGCCTGGGTGTCAGCCACCCCTCCCAGTTCTGTATCATCAGCGAACTTGCTGAAGGTGCACTCCATCCCCTCATTCACGTCATTGGTGAAGATAACTGAACAAAACTGGACCCAGCACTGATCCCTGGGGAACACCACTGGCCACAGGCCTTCAACTTGACTCTGTGCTGCTGGTCACGACTCTCTGAACTCGGTTGAGCCAGTTTGCCATCCACCTCACAGCCCATCATCTATCCCACATTTCTTGAGTTTACCTCAGTTTGTCAGCTTCTTGTAAAGGGTCTGGCTGGGTGTGATGGAAATGCCGGCATTACACCAGCTCTTCAGAAGACTGGCTTGTTCTTTCAAGAGGGACAAGTATTCACCCAGCACTGAACTTCAGTAAGACTACGCAGAGCTTCAGTAAATCTATGAATCTCCTAAAAATTTGACATTATAAATAAAACTTACTTGAGAATAAGTTGGGAGTAGGGGGGGTTTGGATTTCAGTACCTGAGGCAGCGCTGTACTGACCAGCTGCATGGTCATGTTTGTGTGGTGTTTGGACTATTTTTTCTTTTAATAGTTGATTTGGATGTGTTAAAGGAATCTCAAACCAAGTTTCCTTTTTTTTGTCTGGGAGTTATACTGCTGAAGGCCCCTTAAGAGGTGTGAAATTAGGGGACGTTTTATTTACACTCGGCCTAAAGGGAACCGTGCTGATGATCAGGTCCCTGTGAGTGTCTTGAAATCCCTAAGACTGTAAACCCCTCAGCTAAAGTATCCAAGAATTGGGCCAGCATCTCTTGTACTTACTGCAGTGTACCAAGTTGTGCGAGTTTTAAGAAATCCTATTAAAATACCAACTGAGATTTGAATCTCTGTAGCCATATGCTAAATTGTAAAACTAGAGCATAAGACAAAAGATCGCTGTTTTATTTATTAAAGTTATAGAACTTTCTTTGTTAATTATGCATTCATCCAACTTGGAATATGCATTATGTTATCTAGTTTAATTAAGTTTTGTTAAGTTGTTTAGAGTGCTTATTCCATATTTAGAACTGTTTTTGAATGATGCTCTTAAGCATACTGATTTTTTTGACAAGACCACGATTAAATGTTACCTTCTGTGTATCTTCCTGTAGTAGTGGCAGTGCTTGACAGAAGCTTTAAAATGTGTTTGTGAGGGCATGAATATGAGGAATCTTCTTTGTGTACTGAAATGTAGATGCATGATGAGAGCTCATATCTTTTTTTAGTTAATTGTTTTATTTGCCAGTTTTCCTTAGGTCTGTATCCCTCCTCCTTGTCTCTCTCTTCCCCACTCTCCAAGCAGTTTATCAAATACGTTTACGAGACAACATCTTCTACTTAGCTGTAGCCAAGATTATTTTTAAATTGATTGTACATCAATATTCAGCGTTTTAGCTGTGTGGATTGTGTGGTTAGTATTGCCTTAAAAAGCACTTTTTCAGCTTAAAGAGAATTAAACTTGCAATCCAGTTTAATTGCAGCACTTTAATTAAACATACAAGTAGACGAGTGTAATTTTTTCCAGCCACAAGCATCAAGAAAAAAAACAGTATAGCTTTTCCATTTCTTACTAAGTAACTTTAACTAGAAAGAAGATAGTATTTCATCTCAGTGTGCCATTAAGCGTATATGATGATTACAATTTGCATCTATGAAATAGTCTTTCCTTAGAGTTGTGATTTGTCTTTTGGGCAGTCTGATACCTTGTTCTCAGGAATGAACCGAAGCTGATTTATGTAGGAGTGTTATTTTCTGGTATTTTTCGTAGGATTTGTTAAAAATTTTTTTTGTGAGGAAGTTGATTTTTCTGAACCCCATGCTGAAGATGGAAAAATGAAATCTGAATAGTCCCGTTAGAGGAATAAGAGCTGTAGGCAAGCTTCCCCTGTCCTCCATATTAAAAGCTAAAAAAGGGCTTTCTGCAAATATGGTATTCAATTTCTGCTTGTTTTCTAAATGTCAAACTGCAAGACGAGTTTATTTAAATACTTTCTTAGTGTTACTTGTTGACATAGCAGTTGTCTGAGTTCCCATCAGGGTGTCATTTGATCACTGGTAGGAAAGGCGTAAATTAGACAACAGAAAAAGAAAAGTTGAGAACCTTAGATCTGGAACAGTTTTAGTGGCCTATAAATACTTGTCATCATCAGTTTCACACTCTTGGGACTTGGCTGAAACATGCTTTCTGTGTTCAACCAGAGACTCGATTGAATTAAGTTTATATAATCTTTGTTGACTGCATTGCAGCATTGTGAAGGTCCAAAACTACTGTAGCTCATTCAGTCAGATTTTCCGTACCTTGCTTTTTAGATTTTATATATATGTATAAAAAAATTCTAAAATCTAAATATATA
>NW_009724546.1:236800-274360 GCF_000703405.1 Apaloderma vittatum | reverse complement strand
CATAGAATTAGTCTCAAGGAGAAAAGACAACTTAGAAAGAACAGTTCCTTGCCAATACCGCCTAAGCAGACTTTCCGCTGTGCCTTTTGCAACTGGACTTGCCTATCCCGCATCGCCCCTTTTAGCCATCAAGGCGCTTGTAGCAAGTGTGGTTAGCTCTTCCCATATCTTCATTCATGAAGCCTAGCCATGATGATAATATTCTGAAATCCAGAAAACAATAGAAATGTGAAACCAATAGTAAATTAGAGTCTGGGATTTCTTGCAGAAAGATTCTGTGTACTTTACAGTAATACAGATTATAATCTTACATGGTGTGGGAATTTTATATCATTGGATACAATGAGTACACGACACTGCCAGTGAACCCTCTGGTCGCTATGCAACACAGCACGGTTGTGGTCACAGTGTCTACCTGGCTGTGGGCACTACAAAATTAACTATGGAATGCACAGAGAATTTTTAAAAGATCTTTCCAGACAAAAACTCTTTCAGCCTTTTAAATGGAAATTGGATAATATCCCAAAGTATGAAAGTTTACATCCTGTCCAAAATATAATATTTTGACTAAATTAACTGTGGGTGTTCTCATTACTCAGATAACATGTCATCTATTTTACAAAGGCTTTTAAACTCTTGAGCACACTGATAATTTGTGACAGCCAGTTCCACAGGTTAATTACAAACTGTGTAAAAGTATATTGCTTTTCCAATCCATCAAATGCTTTTGTTCTTGTATTGTTAGAGAGTAAACAGAAGTTCCTTATCGACCTTCTCAGCAACTTTTATTGTTTAATCTGAATCAAATATATTCTATATATTCATTTTTTTTTATAAATTAAGCAGTCCAAGTAATCTTGTTCAGCCATTTAGGAATTGTCTGAAGTCTGCAGTCTGTAAACATTTTCATTACTTATCTTTGAATAATTTAAGAAACATAATGCAATAAGCAAAATACTGGTACCATTAAATTTAACATTAGTTCTTGATACTTTGTTTTTAAGGCCAAATTTCAGCCAGTGGTACAAGTAATTGATGTTATCTTCCAGGACTTTCTTCTCTGCCATTTCTTGGGGCTTTGCTCTTTTTCAGGTGTAAGAGATTGTCATTAAGCTTCACCTTTCTTTTTTAGGATATTTTTAGAACCTGCCAATGAGTATCTGTAAGGTAAATGATCCCTTCCACTAAACATGATTTTGCATTTCTCAAAATTAGCATGAGTTCATACCTGCTACCCCAACATTACTGTATTTTTCTGAAATTTTCTGTGTATTTGGGGACCATGTCCCTACCATTTTTTCAGCCTTTCTTTTTCCCTGTTAACTCAGTATTTAAAATGTCCCAAATAAAATATTTATCCTAAATTTTGAGTTTATATCCTTTAGCCAAAGCAAGATTTGCATTACGTAACGGTTGACTTCCTTAAAAGCTTAATTAATGTCCAGACATCTACACTTTAATATGTAAATAATTTTTTTAAATAATAATTTAATAGTAAAATAATCCATATGGTCAACTTTAACTGAAAATGCATAATTTTTATTTGCACATGCTTCATGGATTTTTACTCAGGTTGTTATACAGACAGATGTTTCGTAATTCTGTTTGGGTAAGTATACTGCTTTTGGCTGTGAAAGAGTTAGTTTTCTTCATAATAACTCCTATAGCAAGAGGAAGTTTTTCCAGGGTTGGTGTTACTCAGGACATTGTTCTACTGGTGATAAGAGACTGATTTTTGCATCACTTGTTTATCTTTGTGTTTTATCTTGTCATCTTTTACTTATTAAAAGAACTTTAATGCAACCCATGGGTTTCCTCCATTTTGCCCTTCTGATTCTCTCTTTCATCCCACCAAGGAGGGAGAGAGGGAGCAGCTGTGGGGTGTTTAGCTGCCTGCCAGGGTTAACCCGCAACACTAAGCATTTCAGAACATCCCGTAATCATCAGACTTGTAAACAGTAAGTAACAGATAAAAATGCGGGCTCGCTGCCTATAATTGGTTGTCAGGTAAGGCTACTTCTAATTTATGGGGGTTTAGCACTTTCAAGGAATTAGGCAGCCTTCAGAATAACCCAATAAAATAACTGTTGTCTCTATTTTACAGAAGGAAACGAGGCAAGGGCGTTATGGCAAAAATTTTCAAGGGTGAGGAAAAGCATCAATTATCACTGTAGCTGGGTGTTAACGTCATCTGGAATGGACTTTTTTTAAAGGCTAGGGCTTAAAATCTGTCCTCAAAACCTAAGCTATCCAATATTCACTAATTACTGGACATTTTGGGTGCTTGACTTGCACCTGTTGTGGAAGTTCTGATCTTATTGTCCTTGATCACATGATACTGCACACTGTCACAGTGATGTGGCTGCCACTTTATCAGAGGACTTCCTGGTTCCAAGTGGCTCTTCAGAGAGGTTCTCTCTCACTGGTAAAGCAGTGAGGGTTACCAGGCCAGACCACGATTCTTGCTTCTTCTTCACACTCACACCCCACTCTGTTTCCTTTTCCCTTTTCTTTTTCTCGTTCTTGTTCCTTAGTATTACTCATTCAGTTAGGATGAGCAGGTCATCAAAGCACATGTTGGAACAGCTGCGTGTGTATCTATGTATTTATGTATGTACTTAAAAAGCAGGGTGTTCCTGTGGGTGCCTTCTGTGCTTGTCTGTTTGTAATGCCTATATGTGTAAAATAACATAAGAGTAATTTAAATACACAGTATAAATTAGAATTTCCTGTGAAAGATAATAGCCCAAACTTAATTGAATGGACTGTACTTATTTGTTTCACAAGAAAAGTAATTTGTGCAATACCACTAAGCTGCCAAATGTACATTAAAGCAGGGACTGTATAAGACTGTCAAACATTACACAAAATATCCTCTTGAATCAATAAATGGTGCCTGAAAATCAGTGGCAGGATATTGACCTCAAGGTAAATCTTTACCTGATAACAATGGTCCCATTACCCACTGGGGGCAGGTCTGCCCATGAGTGATGAGGTAACTCCTAGATCAGTGAGATAAATTCTCAGAAAGATGCATCACATGTAACTGAGCAATTGAGATCTTTCTCTGCACTGTAAACAAAACATGCAGTAATATGAACGTAACATAAAATCAACATTTCAGTAGACACTGTAGGAAGAAAACTGTCAGGTAAAACTGCAACTTAATTTACGTACTATAACGCATTCTGAGAAGAAGAGGTTTCCAGAGTCATTCATTATATAAGGAATAGTCACCCAGGATCATGTGAAGAAAATTGGTTACGGATTCCTGGTAGGTGAATGGCAACCTCAAAATTTTAAAAGAGACTATAACACTATTTTAAAAGAAACTATAACATTATATTAGTCTGATCATATGAATTATTTGCACAGTGTTTTAACTACATAACCCAGGTTCTCAAATGGTTGCAAAAAGATCACATTATTAAATTTTAAAGAATTATATGGATTTAATGAAAAATGAGAAGGTAGAAACAAATATTGAATGCCTATATTTAACTTAAAGCAAAATCACAGGTAAGCTATGTAATATATTAGGCTCTGTTGAATAATAGTACCATAAAATCTATAGAACTGCTACGCAAGCAATAAAACGTGAGCTTAAGTTTAGCATTCACTGTTCTGTAGCTAAAATTATTGTTAGCCAAACACATGCGTATTAGAATGAAAGAAGTTCACTCTTCGCAGACAGAATTCTCCTTATTGTCTGAACCATCTCATACTTCATAACTTCATAGTTTACGCATATTGCATAGTTAGAAAAGAGTATAGAGGACAGAATGTTCCAAGTTTAGCTTTGTCATTGGCTTACTGAAAGTACTTGTGTCTCAATTTATCCATGAATAAGATACAAATAATTCTCTACGATTAGTTGTTGCTATATATTTAATATTACAGATTTTTTAATTGCTTTGATTTTTTGCGATGAAGTATGGTAGTTGACAAACACTAGTGTCTGTCTTCCTATTTAAAACCAGATAATGAAGTATTTTCAAGGCTATGCTAAAGGCTTTGTATTCCAAACCAAAATTGAGGGAAAGGAGTAGGAGCTAAGGTGAAGAGAGGAGAACAATTTATTAATTTCATCATGGTCAGTTGTTAGTTCTGTCTGCAGCATCAAACAAAGCTGTAAAATTGGGTTACCACTGAACATTTGCATAGCATGAAGAATAAACATATTGCTTTGGCTCAGGCTCTGTTACTGGTATTCTGTTCTTATCCTTTATCAAAATTCTCTGAAAAAAATTGAAACTGGCACTGAGCCACAGTTTAAGGAAACCTTGTTCAGTAGGTTCACACATTTCCTTTTATCACGGGTTAGGGTTGGGCCGGCCACTAAACACAGACAGATATTCTCTAACCCCCTCTTACTTCCCCCAAACGGGAAGGAAAAAGGAATGAGGCAGAGAGACTTATGGGTTAGAGAAGAAAACTAAAACATCTTTGATGAAACAATAACGGAAATAATAGTAAAATAAAGAAAAATAGAAAGATAAAGAACTATATATTACTACATATAAGACCGATATCAAACCCAACTCCCTCCGATAGCAATCCCCACTGGTGCTGCAGAGCAGGCGGCACTGGGGAAGCCCCAGCTGGATACAGGAGCTGGATTTGGGAACTCAGGATCCAGATCAAAAGCAGGAAATTGGACAGAGTCCTCCCTGGACACCGGCCATTGCAGAAAAGGGCCGAAACTCTTGTGATCACTCAATTTGTACTAAATATGACATATATGGGATGGAATACTCTCGACACTAGGAAGAAGTTCTTCACGGAAAGAGTTGTGGGATATTGGAACAGGCTGCCCAGGAAGGTGGTTGAGTTGCCATCCCTGGATGTGTTTAAGCATCGCTTGGATGTGATGTTGGGTGATATGGCCTAGGCGTGAACTTGTAAGTAGGGTTAATGGTTGGACACGATGATCCCAAGGGTCTTTTACAACCTGGATGATTCTCTGATTCTGTGAATACTCTCGTTGGTCACCTGTCCTGTCTATTACCCCCAGAGGTGCAACCTTTTACTTCCTTGTGACCCCTTTTACTTCCTGGCACCCCCAGTGTGGCACACAAGAGACAGTAGTGGCCTTGGTCACTATGGGAATAAGTATCAGCAAGAACCTTTCTGCATCCCAGTCCCAGGCAGTAACTGTAAACATCAGGTGTTATCACTGCCAGTAGCACACACTGTCTGCAGAAACATGCTGCTAACTTCAGAAAGTGCAGTCTTTCAGAAGAGACTAAGCCAGAAAGTAAAAATCCCTAAACAGAACTGAGGTTTTTAGCTAAAGCCAGGACACCTTTCTCTCCAGCAAAAGACCAATGTATCATCTCTGTTTTTGTACATAATAATTGTGGCTAGAATTAAGAGTTTGAGTTGATTCTTTAGAAAAGTAGATACCAATTGCAAATTTCAAACCACTATCCCTCTGTGGAAGCTGAAACTCTGAAGCCTAAAGAAGTCTGGAAGCAAAGGGCAATTAATAATTTCTGGGTTTGGTGGGTGTAAGAGTTTGGTTAACACATTTTTAATGTCTTTGTGACAATATAATATAAGAGAATGTTTAGAGAAGGCATTCTCTAACTAAGGAAATGATGAAGTCAGACTACACTATTCATGTAAAAATTTCTCAAATTTTCTTGTCTTCTCCAAATCAACAAAAGTTCACTACAAGCTGTAATTACATTGTTGTTTTGGTAACAAATACACTACACAGAGATCTAAGTGAAAAAAAAAAAAGCACAGTATGAATTCTAGGTTTTTTTATTAAGTATTTAACTTGTTTTGGTAACTCATCAAGAAACACTGCAATATTGTGAAAAGCAAGAGTGCTCATGATGCAGAATAAGACTTGCCACTTCAGCTTAAATATTTGTTGTGATGTACTCTAGTATTACAACCGAAGGCAGCAGATGTCCTCTGTTTAAGCTGTGTAGGAGATGGGTGGCCAAGTGAGAGGTTGACTCTTTTGTATTAAGACACTTCTACTGCCTGAACACTCAGCTTCCCTTCTCACAAAATCAAAGGGAAAGGATGGTGAGTGTTTAGGTCTCCATCATAAGACAGCAGGAGCAGAGCTGAAGCTCACATATGTGCAGACCCAAAACATGTGAAGCAATTCTGGGCCCTGCAGCCAAGGCATAGCCATTATGTGTTCAAACAAGGCATGTGAAAAATAACAGTTTTCAGTTGTTGAATCATCCTGTTCAGGTCAGCCTGGAGAAGAGGAGGCTGAGGGGTGACCTTACTGCTCTCTACAACTACCTGAAAGGTAGCTGTAGTGAGACGAGTGTTGGCCTCTTCCCTGTAGTGAATAGCAACAAGACAAGAAGGAACATGTTCAAGTTGCACCAGGGGAAGTTTAGATTGGATATTAGGAAAAACTTCTTCACCGAAAGGGTGGTGAAGTATTGGAATGGGTTGCCGAGGGAGGTGATGGAGTTACCATCCCTGGACGTGTTTAAAAAACGGCTGGATGTGGCACTTCAGGAGATGGTTAATGTTACAATGGTGTAGGGCTGTAGGTTGGACTTGATCTTAGGTCCTTTCCAAGTTTGATGTTTCTATGAATCTATGATTCTATGATGGTAATGAAATGAAGGAATAGGATAATCACAGTCCTATACAAAATGTATGTCAAGAAGACAGTCCTCTTCCTTGGGGTGTATGGTCCTGTTATGACTATGGCAATTTACATTGGGAACTTTCCACCAGTCTTTAGGCTAACCAAAACACTTAGAGAGAAATCTGTCTTCAGAAAAATGTGTCATTAGATCCTTGAGAGTCATTACAACAGAGACGTATCGCATGCAGTGATGGAGAACAATACAAAAGCAGATACGCACGTGTTCACACAGCTTCCTTCAAGGTGGTTAAGATGATTATCTTTGACGGCAAGAAGTGACTGCAAGGCTGAGTCATCAGTGCCAGCTTCTAAACAGAAAGTGTGCTAAGACAGAATTCACCAGAAATATGGTATACCATATTCATATGAAAGTGGATCAGACATAAAGCTTGTTACCTTTGAAGGAGATGATGAATCATTTGTGCCTAGAAAAGGTGTGCTGCTTAGGAATATTCTTCAAACTGTTGAAGTGGGAATGGAAAGATAGACAGACTTGATGATTCTTTGAATTATTCTCATCATAACCTGTAAAACAGAATAATGTGATTAATACAGCTAATATGGTACATAAACTTCGGGGAAAACCACAGTGTGTTGTAACAAGAAGGTAAAGAGTGCCTACTACTCCTAAACAACTGTCATTCACTGAATATTTGTGAAGCAGATTCAGCAGAAAGTGGTACCAAAGCTGTTGCTTGTGCTAGCATAGTGAAGACTGTTTACAATTTGCTTTGTAACATTCCAAAAAGCCAAGACACCCTGCAGCGTCATGCTGGAAATTCCCTTCAAGGGCTCTCTCATGCAGGATAGACAGATTGTGTTAATGGTAACTGATCCTTCACAGCTTGTTTACCAGACATCAGCACAAATTTAAAAAAGCATTTAAAAAAATCTAAATTTAAAAATGACAAAGACATGGCATGCAGTAAATGAAGCTACAACACACACTCTCTTGCATGTACAGCACGCTGGTAGCCATTAACTGGAGGAAGTGAATAATTCAAGAAAAACTGATGATGCAGAAGTGGAAAATCTGCAAATTTTGGCATATGAACCGGAAATCATATGCAACAGCTGTATGGGGATTATTCTGAGCAAAGCTTGTCATGTTGCTAGTACAGGAAAGAAGAGAAAATAAATTTCAGATTAACACTAGAGCTGACAGGAATCACAGGATAAATGGCTTTTTCAGTCCTTCTTAGATTGTCAACAAACTTTTCTACATTTTGTGGAACTCCTCTGGGCTTTTTGAGAACACCTATTCGAGGCCTGTGCTGGAATTTTACATCTCCAGAACAATTCGTGTATGTTTTAGCTGACTGAAGAAGTTCTTCACCTGAAGACAAGCAAAACTAGTTTTGCAGGGCATACTCTTATGTCTTTGCATGTATATAGACTACGTGGAATTTTCAAAATAGCTTATACAGATATTTTTTTTTTTCATGTATTGACAGACACAGCTGCATCACCTGAACAATCAGCCAGCAAATTCAAGATTATCAAACGCTCTTATACTTGCAAATTAGCTTAGGACAAATTGAATTATCCTAATGCTGTCTAATAAGACTTTTTTCATCAAGACTGTTATAAAGAGTTAAGTAAAAGGTCAAATACAGGTATTTCCTGGGTTTTTCCTTTGCAAATGGAGCCCTGGAGACCATAAAAACCTCTCAGTGATGATGATGGAGGAGAACAAAGACATACAAGACCATTAGAATCCTCTCAAAAGCAGCATGTTTTTCCAAGAATTTTAGCTTTTAACTGCCTAATTTGGATATTTTGGCCTCTGGACTAGGTTCAAACCTGTTGGGACATTTCTTCTGATCTGAGCCTGCTTCCATCGGTGAAATACTTGACCATATCTTGGCCTACCTGTATGGGCACAGAGTACAAACACAGCATCTGTGTGTGTCCCCTGAAGCCAGGGCTGGAAGGCATCAGGCATGAGGCATGTTCCTCGCACAGCGGTGGCAAATTGCTCTTCCCATGGCTCATGACCCTCACTTATCATTTAAAAAAGCCAGTGGCCTGTGGACTGATTTGCTTGTAATATCCGTAGTGCTGGCCTAACTTTCTCTTGATTCTTTCTGGAGATCTTAGTGATTGCCTGATTACTTCTCCCTTTTCTAGTTTTATTTTTTTCCCCAAAGCCCCAAAGAAGCACAATCTTCTCGCTTTTTGACTGAGAAATACATGGTTCATATGTTCCTCCATGTGAAGATGCTGCTGCCGTGGTGACTAGTATCACCTAAGATCTGGATCTCACTTATTGAAACAGAACAGAGCAACTTACCCATTTGTGCTGTATTAGGGAGGTACAAAAATAATTTTATTTCTGTCTTTCTTATATGTAGATGCACCTTTGACAGAAGAGTTCTTTCTATTTGTAGCTTCCCAGTCTTTATAATATTGACATTGCTTCCAGTTCCTTTGTAAGAATGCTTTCTCAGAAGAAAACCTGTTTCTTCTCCAGGAAACAGCATTTCTGATTGCCTGAGCTACAACAGGCTGTGAGAGGTCCTCCTGTCCCTTTATTCTGCCCTGGTGAAGCCACGTCTTGAATATTGCGTCCAGTTCTGGGCCCCTCAGCTCAAGAGAGACAGGGAACTGCTTGAGAGAGTCCAGTGCAGAGCCATAAAGATGATGAAGGGAGTGGAACACCTCCCTTATGGGGAAAGGCTGAAGGAGCTGGGTCTCTTCAGCTTGGAGAAGAGGAGGCTGAGGGGTGACCTCTTTAATGTTTATAAATATGTCAGGGGGGAGCGTCAGGAGGATGGAGCCAGGCTCTTTTCAGTGGCATCCAGTGACAGGACAAGGAGTAATGGGCACAAGCTGGAACATAGGAAGTTCCACAGAAATATTAGGAAAAAAGTTTTCCCTGTGAGGGTGACAGAGCACTGGCACAGGCTGCCCAGGGAGGTTGTGGAGTCTCCTTCCTTGGAGACATTCAAAACCCACCTGGACGCGTTCCTGTGTGACCTACTGTAGGTGATCCTGCTCTGGCAGGGGGGCTGGACTAGATGGTCTTTTGAGGTCCCTTCCAACCCCTCACATTCTGTGATTCTGTGATTCTGTGAACAGCAAGGTCTTTCCTTTGCCAAGCATTTTGCTCTGCACACTTTTCGTTTCGCTGGGGTAGCAATATACTTGAAGGCAGAGAAGATTCCCCTGGTTCTCCCATAGCATATAGGATGATTAATGCTCTAGACCCCACTTAAAACATTGACCAGTGCATGTGCATGAACTTAGGGTTCTGTCTTTTTTCTCTGCAAGAAAGGATACTTGTCTCAGAGTAAGGTAAAGACCTCTGTTCTCTAACTTGATGTACTGCCTTGCTCAAGAGGTTCCCTTAATTACCTCAGCCATGGTCTGGCTTCCTGCTCTGAAATTAGAAAACCACATCCTCACTGCTGGCACTTCTAGTTCTGAGCCAAAAAAATTGTGTACAGAGAACAGACTGCAGTCAGAACTCATAGTCCTGTTTGTTGTTAAAGTATTAGATACAGTCATAAGACCTTGTTGCTTGTTTATTTGCCAACTTCTATGGATTCTGGTTAATATTCTTCCTAACAGGTATCAGGCCCTTATGTGTTTTTCTTAAACTACAGCCAAAACAACTGTTCCATTTCTGAAGCTGTGACTGGGGAAAAGATGTTGCTTTTCACTGCCATCAAGGCTTTCTCTGGCAACTGAGAGCTTGGGACATTGCTGTGGATGGCGACAGAGGCACACATTGAAAAAAAAAAACGGCAAACAGAGTTGAATAGCTCCTTAGTATTAACAGCATCACTTATTCAGTGCAAAAGGTCACAAGTGATCTTGTAATTAAATACTCTGTCATATACAGAAGAGAGCTAAGTGAAAGCTTTGTATAGAGCTTTAACTACTTTGAAAAAATGCAATTAATTTATTAAATCCTCATTAATTCCTTAAAATGCATATACTAAAAAATGTACATATTTATTTCAGACTTCAGAGAAAATTAACTACCCAATTTAAAAAGTCACTAAAGACTTGCAATTCTCAGGTAATAGGAAATAAAATATGAACAGTCAATGCCTGTCAGTTTTTCTAGTTTTCTTTTAAAAATAAGACTATGCTTTCACGGGTAAGAAACACAATACTTACTGGATACTTCTAACTGCAAATACACATAGCCTAGAGCACTAGAGAAAATTACTCTGCCTAGAGATGAGTTAAAGTTTGCTTTGAAGTTTAATCAAAATTTCACAACTGAATCTTGCATGGAATTAGTTAAACAAAATCTCAGTACAAATAACTATTTATTTAATTAGTTATCTTGGTGCACAGAGAAATACAACTTGTGGTCTTCTCTACTTCTAGCTGTCCAGCTGCAGAAAGTCTTTGACTGCAAAGTAAAAAACCACACTGAAGTCTTAATGATTAGTTAATAGAGATATGTATATGTCTATACTCCACAACATACATACATTTCTACATATTTTACTGCTGTTGCCACTTAAATTAAATATATCAAAAAGATAAATAATCCATTCAAATTTTAGATAACTGAGATTTGTGCAGACCACCCAAGTCTGCAATTTCAGATCTTTGTACCTTTGGTTAAAGACTAGTTGTGTTCATTATTCACAGCACATGTATCTTATCTCTACAAGTCCTCAACAATCAGAAATGCAATGATGGTAGAACGTGGAATCCAACAAATTAATGGTGATTAACATCCATTCAGAGATGAAGATGCTATTAATCTGAGAGAAACTAGCATAGGTTACAACTTGCCTATAAGCAATACTTCAGGTACTTCTGTTCTTATGTATAATGATATCCAGATGAAGTTATTTAGATTACAATATGTAATTGTAATCTATTGGATTTTACAACCTTGAGAATTTTTCTTCCAGTGGATCAAGGTTAATCTCTATTTTAGAGAATACAGCTCAACATTTTGTGTTAAGACTAACATCTTTTTTACTTAAAGAGAAACATAAAATGCTCACACAGATGACAGAAAGCCATTAGTTGGGCAAGTGATTTTCTGCTTGAGGCAGTGCAAACCCTTGCCAGTGAAATGTTCTGATGGGACCTTTTCACAACCTGGCTCCACCGGTTCACAGGTACTCGGGCACAAGGCCAGCTCTGCACCATTTGGTCATGATCCTACATTGTGTGTGACTGGGGAAAATATCAAAGAGCTCTTTCAGTGAACACTAGAGCTAGAACTTTTGTTTTATAAATAGGCACCTGCTGCACAGAGCTATGGCAGTGCCCATGTAGGCACTGGACGATCTCTGATCTGCCCTTGTACCTGTCTGCTTCTAGCACACATCTTTCTGGAAGGCACTGCCACTTTTTTAAACTTCACATGCTCCTTTCTTCTTCCTAAACAAGATCAGTGAACTTTTTCTTCCTACTGCTGCAACATCTAATACAAATCATAAAGGCAAAGATCCTGCAAACCTTTTTGTGAAAATGATGGTAGCATTTCAGGTAAATATTTTAAAAAATAGGAATATAATGGAAAGCTTTGGACACTTCTCCTCACATCTGACTCATTTCTTGTGCTGTGGATATCATCATGAACCAAATTGCTACATCACTGCTTGTGTTGGTGGGTACAGCCTACACAATGGAGGCTTTTTTTAATTCTTCGTAATTCATGGGCAATTGATCAGACAGGTCATAATGTACATCAATTATTTTGTGAATACTACTTAGAAATACTTCAGCCTGTCTATTATTAACTCAATCAACTATTCTGACTTTTTATTATCACTATGGTCAGCTGAATCCACGTTGCTGGTAGGGAAATTTCATGACCATCAGCATCCAAAAATGCCTGCAGAATCTTTTAAAGTATTATACCATGCAAATAAAGTAAGTATCTGTCTGCTATAACTAATTCAATCCTGAACCATTGAACAACAATCAGAGATGGAAAACTGGCATACCAAAGGACTACTCACCTAATTAATGTTTCCTGCTTCTCTTAGAGACTGGGCTCCCTGAATTCTGGTATAAATGGAGAATCTAGCAGAAAAGTCAGAACATCTGCCTCAGGGACACCTCTCATCCTGTCAACTTCACTTTATTCTCTCCTTGTCGTGTCCTGGTGATGCTACGAGCAACCATTAGTTCAGAATTAGCTTTGCAAGATTCAGGGGTGACAGCATACTGTACTTTGCAATGCTGGTCTTTTGGCCTGACATATCCATGGGGAAGAGTGATATTTCAGACAAAACAAGCAAAGTCTGGAAAAACTTCTCTGGATATGAAGATAGAGTTAACATATTCATCTTTACCTGCTCACCCTTTGTTCATTTTAGGAGACCTTTTTTTTCTTGGATACCCTCTGCTAGATGAAATAGAAAGGGAGAATAACGCATGCATTTTTTTTTCAGTTTTCATAACAAAGATCTAAATATACTTGAGACCAATGCTTCCTGAAACCTGTGCAGCAGCCGTGTCCCTCCAGACCTCATGTGGGTGGTGGTTTCTGGTTTACCAAGGATGATTTCTCCAGTCGAGACTGGGAACTGAGCTCTATGTTGCATAACCACCAGTCCTGTTTCCACACTATCTGGACCCATTTCTGCCCTCTCTGCCATGCAAATTCCCAAAGCCTCAGTTTGCTGTATGCCCGTTCACTGTGTAAACAAGTGTCCTCCACTCAGTTACCCTCTACTTGGCAGGCAGCTAGAGACTAGATGTGTGGATCCTTTTTAATCAAGAACCAGGCTATCAGGAAATAGCTGATAATCAAGAACTCACCAATTAGCAAACAGCTAGCAGAAACTGTTCACTGCAGATGTCTCTTCTGCGGACTACCAGAAGTGCCTAAAATTCTCACAGGGAAACCCTACTTTTTTTTAAATTGCCATCAGGCTAAGGCAGCTGCATTATTTTTAAGGAAGAATTCAGTTGTTAATTAAAATACAGTGATAGGAAAGAGAGATGCAAAAATAACATTTCTATTTTTTTCTGTATATACAGGGAATTCAGGGTTAATCAGTTTATCAAGTGTGCTCAGCTAACCTTTTGCTACTTTAGAACAATCACCAGTATGACCAGGAAAACATCACATGATGAAATATATTAAAGTTTATCACTGACTTCTTCAGCAAAGTGCAGCTTGACCTTGCACTAACCTTGAAATTTTGTGAACAGGAGCAAACAGTCATTAAACTAGGAACAGCTTGCATAATATTTAAGTAGCAAATATTACCATGAAATATACTTGAAGTTTAAGTATTATGAACATGATCACATATTTTTTGTTTTGCCAAAGGTAAGCGGGAACACGTTTTTCTGGCTACTGACTTAGGACAAAGCAGCCTTTAGGGAAAAAAAGTCAACCTTCTTAACATAACATTGAAAACATACCACCTAACATTACCATTGACTAAAGATTTTGCAAAGAAAACGCATCTTTGTATGTCAGTTTTCCAGAGATGTGAATATGTGTGTGTGCAAACATGGAGGTTTGTGTGTGAATTTATTTTTTCATATTCATAACTACATACATACATGCTTGTCTAGACCTGTTGCACATGCAGTCTTCACAACTGCATGCCAAGACAAAGAAATTCTGACTAGCCATCGGTCCAAGCTAACATTCAAGCAGTTCATAGGTGGCTAGATAGCAGCACCTCTGAAAATAGGGTCTATTGAACCTGAGGTGCTTGAAAAACTATGCAGTAAATGTTAAATCACAGAGTGATTCTTCAGTAATCTCATATAAACCAATTAATATTACATCAAAATAAAATTGCAGTTATATAGGAGCTAATTAAGCCCTTTGAATGATTAAGCTGTATTTGTAGATCTTCTAACTCAAAGAGATCATACCTGGTAGATCAATGCTAATGTCAAAGAAGTCATTAGCCTCTGCAAAGATTGCCCACAAGGTGCTTGAATTGTGGTGGTGGAACATTTTAATGAGCTGAACACTTGACCTGTGGGAACAGGACCAAAACCAATTCACTCAGATAAGGAAGGTCTGCACGTCTGAAAAATATCATGTGGACTGTAAGGTCCTTGATTTCTTAATCAATAAAGTGGAAAAAATAATTTTGTAACACAAAAGAAATCACTGAAGTAATAACTCATTCAGAATGTGATATTAAGATTATATTTTGTTGTATTATACCAAGGATTTGTTTTACAGTTATTCTTACCTTACTATAGTTAAATGAAATAGTAGAAAATTGAAAATATTATGTTGCTGTTCAAGTTAATCTGACCCAGGCCCTAAAACTGCTGAGGATAATTTCTGGTCCTTGCTGGAGTTTTTTTAGGGGGCTCAGAACATGCTGTCACTACCTACCTGTTTGACACACAACAGGACAATTTTGTTTATTTTCTATTTTGCATCAACAATAGGTCATAACTATCTGTGATACAAAATAACATGTGTGGCCTTTATTATGAAGAACAAATCCACCTCTGAGAAGAAACATACTGGGGGAATGTTTCACTAGTATTTCAACATAAGTTGGAGGTACCTTCTCCAGATCACCAGTTCCAGCATATCCATCATCTATCTGTTAAATCTATTTAAAAAATTTGCATTTACAAATTTAATATTTGGACCTCTGACCTTTACATCACACGGGGTCTGCACTATCTATTAGAAGATTGCATCAAGCACAATTTTTGTATCATGGATTAGTCTTGATTAGTTTTTGGATTTTCTTATTTCAAAGCCTAGAGATACCATGTTACCAAAATCTAGCTTTTGTGATTTCCTATAACTGCCTGACTTTCCCTAAATTTTCTATAATGTGGTTTGTTGAGAAAAAAAGTTTAGCTAACCATTCATACTTAAATTGAGAATTCAACATGATTGCCCTGTGAGAGTGTGCCTGGAGGAAAGCAAAAATAGATTTGCCACTTGGAAAGATGAAGTGATTGAATTCAGTGCCTGAGGCCACAAACCTCGGTTTTGTGACTGCTAGTATCTTGAGCTCACTGAAGGCCAACAAGTGAACTAATTCATGGTTTTGGTTTTTTTTCTCTTTCTGTAGAAACTAACATTATACATTCGATCTGGGAGGTTTATTTCTACTGTAGCAAAAAGAATGCCACCAATCTAAGCCTCCAGTCTGGAACATGATCAAATGATTTGCTGCTCATAAGAAGCTAGTGAAGAAAGAGTTTGCAATTTTATCCAACGTACTTCTTAGTGCCATGGGTGTGTATTAAGGGCACATTGTTCAAGCCTTTGAAAACCTGTTTGGGATCCCAGCAGTAATGGCACATGGCTGAAGCTTGCAGAACATGTGCTCTCATAGTGAACTACTCAAAAATGTGTACTGCCTTGATACTGTCACAGTAACTCCTCTTACAGATGAACTTCTGTAGGTATTAGGATATAGATAAGCAAAGTTAGGGCATTCAAGTGCCACTGAATTGTACAATGTTGTCATTTCCAGACATGGCTTTCACAGTATTTCTAATAAGTGATGTAGCCACTAAGCACCTGCTAGTGATAACCTCACTTGTCACACACAAAATAGTTCATCATAGGTTGTTGTATGTCACAGTAGTGTTTTGCTTGGAAAGGGAGTCTTTCTCTTAACTATTAGTGAACTCACTTTGCCAGGCTTCAGTTGATTACTAGTAGCGAAGAGCTGGGCTCAAGACTCTTGCATGGGTCACAATTTAACAGTGGGCACTTAACAACACGGTAGATGTCATCTGTAAAAAAGCATCATAGACATTCCTACATAAATAGGTGTCGTCGTCTTAGATCCTCTCTATAAAATATGATGGATTTCATGAGCAATAATAGATCAGGCAGATCTGGGCCATGGTAGAACATTAAATGACTTGAACAAGAGACTGCAAAAATAAATATCTGTTCAACAATACCCAAAAGCTTTCTTGTTTTGTTGCTTTCTAAGAAATGTTCAAAAGAAAAAAGCCTTTATTTACTGGTCCAAATGAGCTGAAAACTGGTGGAGCAAAAGTTAGTTGATTAAAGTCTAATTACTCTCTTAATTTGGATTTGAAAATACCCAGTACTGTTGGTTTCAGAGAGGTCAATTTATCATGTCTAAGGCACAAGAATGTTGGGATTTCATTTTAAATAGGAAACATTGGCTACTTTTAAAATATATCTGAACTAGGGAACTCTGCCAACTCTGCCAATGGAAAAGATTGCTTTGTTTGGTTTTGTTTGGGTCTTCTGGAGCTTGCTACAATGGTAGACTTGTCCCGAAATTAACAAAAGCACTCACAAAAGAAGTAAATGTGAGTAATGAGCTAGGGACAGTTCAGCCACGAGACTTCTTTGTGCCAACGTATTCACACATTATTTTAAAAATATCCATCCTTTGTGGAACTAGTGGATTTACAAGTGGAGAGACGGTAATTTTGTATCAGCAAGTAATATGAGGCTGTGTTGAGGGCACAAAAGAGATTGTAAGTAGAAAGCCCCACTGTAAGTATGGAGTGGTTCTGAAACAGCCAGCTTTCCTCTACAAATACTGAGATGTAAACAAAAGGAATTTTTGTCCTTTTAAAAAAAGAACCTCAACAAATACTTAATATATTATTGGTTATGTTTGCTTTTACCTGAAAACAGAAATATTAAATATGAAGTTTATCAAAAGTGGGATCTTATTCTATTGCCCTCAGTACAATCCTCTTTTATGATCATGGCAGCTGTTCTACCATCACTATGGAGAAGTTTCATCTAGTTCAGGAGCTGATTTTTTTAATCTCTACATGAAGTATGGATTATATAAGTGAATTATGGGATGGAATGATTGACATAGCATGCAATATGGTGTTAGAAAGGGGGATCTGAAAGCATTATTAAATAGAGACTGCAATGAGTAAGTGTGAGCATGATGATTAATAGTATAATGTATTAGAGGAGAGAATTGTTAGCATAGCAGCAAGGTAAAACCCTGACCAGATTCTCAGCTGATGTACACTGTCCAAACCCAAAGGAAATTAGGGAAGCTCTCACAGTTTATGACAGCCAGGAATCTGTCCCCGGGAGAAATAAGCCAAAATTAAGGAAAAAATTAAACTTTAGCTAAATATCTGAATAAGAATCCTGACTGCGTGATCCCTTAAATTGAGAAACAGTCTCCCAAGGGAAATGCTGAAAGCTTTAAGCCTGGACATATTTGGAATTAGATTAGGCAAAGCATTTGAAAAAATATACCATGGGGACAAATTTGCACTGGAGGGGAGATGAATTAGACAGTCAGATAGGTCTTTTTTCACACATTCTTTTAATTACTTAAAACTGACTGTATAAAGGAAAGAAATAGCTTGCTGGTGGTTTTGTCTATATAGCTGTTCACTGGCCCTGAAACAGTGTTGAGTGGGTATTGTACCTAGATGGAAATATTCCATTGCTGAGAACATGGCATATATCACCTTCAGCTGGATCTCGTGTTTGTTATGAATAGCCATTCTTTTCTGCTTTTAATGGAAAATAGTGATAATTCAAAACCACCAAATGAGGATGTTTCCATGGATGTCGATGTGGATTTGAAAGTTGGCCATGAAATACATATTTTTTTTTCCCTATGATGATGCTGTCATATAGGAGTTGTGTCAGGTATATAGAAATAGAAGACATACTGAACTTAAGGTATAACTGACAATGTCCCTTCATTAAATTAAAAATGGAATTCTAGGCTTTAAATGAGAGAAGCACAACATCCACCACCCAAAAGCCACTTTCATTTTCATATAAATATGTAACCATCATTTGTTTAACTCACACCAAGCTATCAAATTTTGTGGTGGGCTATAAACTTGTTGAGTCATTAGCCCAGCTGCTTAATGGAGGAAAACTAAATTCCTGTTCCTGCATAATGACACTTATTCACTGTAGACATTTGCATCACTAGGTAACGATAAAGCCTCATCCTTCATAATGAAGTTCTGAGCTGACAAAGAAGAAAATATACTGTTGTGGGACAACTATGAATATAAAACAAGCTTAATAAAGAAGTAGTGACAAATTATATTATGCAAAATGCAATGCAATAAAAAAAATGTTACTAACTCATTGGAAATGTCATAAATAATCTAAATAGTTTTTAACTGTCAAAGACTTGAAAAATATATTCCTTTTAAAAATGAGGTAGAGAATAGATGACAGTTTAATTGCCATCATATTTTGACAAGCATGGAGAACCTTGTATCCAGCTTATTTGCTAAATTTAGCTCACTTGCCTACGATGAAATGATGGGGGAGCATTACTAGTCTGTTTTTTCAACTCGTTGGTGCCTCGTCAAAAACTATTTCAGCCATTTTAGAGTATTGTTTTCCTTTTAAGATGAGCATTTGCAGTTTACGTTGCCATCTCAGTCCAAGTGAACCTTATAAAATAAAAAGATCTCTGATGTGATTGTTTGGTAAAATCATGCACAGCCTTCTTAAAATCAATGTTCGTTTCGAAGAAATAAATATACTGTCTGCTGTATTTCTGTGGGTCAGCAAGGGCATGAAATCCTATTAGGACAGCTCCTTGTATTACAAAAGACTTTGTCCAATTTGTGTGTCCAAATGACTCACTTTCCACTCTTCCAAAAATTTCATTTTACAGAAAGTAAAAAGTCACTAGCATTTCAAGAATTGCTGGCAGCTCAAATAATAATGACTTAGATTCTATTTCTGCTGAAGTCTCAACAATTCCAATAGTCCTGGTGACTTGAATAGAAGCAACTCGGAGTGTTGCATAACCAGAAGCATTTCTATCCATGAAAACAGTTGCAAAATTAAGTGCTAATGTGAACAGATCCTCACTTCAATGGAGATTTCCCTGCTGACACAGGCACTTGTTTAATTATATTCTGCTTGTACTGTGAATGCAAAATGTTCACGATGCTTGAACCAGTTATTACATCTTCTAGCATATGAGGCTGGTAGGGACAAATGATACATTTAATATACTGTTAAGAGATCTGTAGAAAATCATATTGCCTTGAAAATGCAAAATTTGACATGTTTTGTTAATGATTTTGATTTAGATTTTCTATGAATGACAGGCATCACAAGTTGGAGATCCTACTTTGGCTTTTAAATATGAGACACTTTCTTCTGGAGAAAAACTATTTTAAATGTGCTCTCTTGTTTTCCAGAAGAAAATGATACTCATGTCTTTATACAAACATAGAGGATTGTCACCCTAAATCAAATGCACATAAAACGTCTGAACTATTTTCAAAGTATTTCCAAAGGAAACGTGGTGATTTTTATCCTCTAGCTGTTATTGTAGTCAACAAGCCAGTGTTTCATTTCTGAAACACAAAACTCAAAGTAAGCAGGTTGGTTTTAACATGCTTGTGAGCCTAGCCTGACTTTTTCTTTTACCCTTTTCCCAGCTGGAATTGGCTGTACAAAATTTTCCATTATGCAACAGGATTTGGAGCCACTCCGTCTGCTTTGCTGTCTTTGGTCATGTCCAATAACTGATGTTTCAAATAACTCATTTAAATTGCCAGCTCTCCTGGGCAAGGCACCAGTCATTGTGATCATCTCTAAGGCTTGTAAATCTTCTCTTTAGTTTTAAAATGCTTCGTTTAGCACATTTAAGGCGCAAATAAGCATTTACAAAACAAAATTTAAGTGATTTTTAAGCTTGAAATGTGGCTGCAGAGATTCCATCAGAGAAAAGAATCCAAGCTGGCCACAGTTTGGCTACTGGCAAATAAGGAAAACTTTCCTGCTCTGCTGTTTTAGTCTCTTAATAACATGGAGATGAACCTAGCAGTTGCTAGATTTTTCTAATCCGCTTTATAATAAAAACTTTCACTTATATCTAGGGACTCTCCATCTTTCAATTCCAAAAAAAAGCAAGTGATTCAGATCTGATAAGAACTGTACTGAAGAACAGAAAGACTTACTGCTTTTTCCCGGATCATACTCCTTAGACCTTTTACAGAAGCCATAATTTGCATAGGCTACAGACATGCTCCACAGCCAAAAGGAATAAATGATGGTATTGACAAGGTTGCAAAATCATCTTTGATAGCTGTTTCTTGGTCAAGGATCTATAATAAGGCTTGAAATGAGGGGGAAAAAAAAAAAAAGAAGATATTTTCCAAAACCCAAATGAAGGCAAAGGAAAATAAGCTGCACCAAGATATTCTATAACTTAGGAGACATACAGGACGAGATCTGTTGATCCAGAGAAAAAGCTTGGGGCTGGTTGTCCACAGGCACAAAAGACCTTTCACTGTTTGCAGGTCTCAGTTTTTTTCTCTTGCTTTTTGATGTTGTATAATTCACCAGAGAAAGAAAATAAATTGAAAGAGTGGCAAGCCATTTAGTTAAGAGCACTCAGACATTGCAGTTTAGTGCTGGTTTTAAGGTAGTTGGCTACTTCTGTGTGCTTCATCCTCCTGCTTTCAGTCCAGGTGCCACACTGACCCTCGAAAACTTTTCCTCACTCAGTTCTGACTCAGTTCCCAACAAGAGATTTTAATCTGCTGAATGGATGATTTCTAGCAGAAATGAATTAACATTTGCTGATGCCAGAAGTGTCAGTTCCAAAAATGTAGTTAAGAAGAGGCCTGATTTGCTTTTACTTTACTCACTCTACAGTCAGCT
The DNA here is from genome assembly GCF_000703405.1 of Apaloderma vittatum. Lineage (NCBI taxonomy): Eukaryota > Metazoa > Chordata > Aves > Trogoniformes > Trogonidae > Apaloderma > Apaloderma vittatum. The sequence goes on along the minus strand of NW_009724546.1, from coordinate 253,166 downwards.
GTGCTGCAGTGGATCTTCCAGTCTGGCTTATCCCAGGACTTTAAGATAATTAGGCACAGTTGTAGAAGCTGGTTCAGAGCTTCTTTTGCCAGAAATTTGCTTTCACTACTTTGATTTCCTACTTTTAGTACATCATAAAGGGTACTGCTTGGAGAGTTACGTACCAGGGGTCTCCTGATAGCTGGGAATATTTTTGTGCTCATAGATTCTGTGGGACCTGTCTCAAATTTTTTCATCGGTACTGAAGTTCATTGTATCCCTCCACAATGGAAAGGAGTAAGAACATCAGTGTGACTGCTAGAGTTGTCCCTCTTTATTCAGCAAGACATTATTTTTTGGAAATCAGAGTCATCTGAGGAAATCTTCTTTTTGCTTGCATTAACCTTTACATCATGTTAATATTACATCATTATCTTATATAATTTATTTGTGTTTCAGTAATCTGGAAAGGCCTATGGGGATGTTCTCCTGTCCCAGAATGACAGAAGTACAAACTGTACCAACTGTGCTGGCAGGAAGGTGTCAGTTTTGTGTTTCTAGGAACACCCTGGACTTAAGCCTTTACATCTGCTGATCATCCTCAGCTCCCATTTCATTTTATAATTTCCTGTCTCTTTACAGAATGTTTAATCTATATAAAGACACAGATTTTATGCCAGGATTTGACATGTCAGTCTTTACTGTATGCCTTTCCTTTTCCCTCAGTTTAAAATCTACTTGATTTGGCTTTTCTCTGTATAGTGGCTATTTTTTCTCAAATGGGAAAAAAATACCCCAAAATTAACCCACTAAAAAGAATAATTTCTGAATAAATCCTGCTATGAGAAAGAAGTTATATTCATTTGAGCGTTACTTGGTGGTACCCCTACAGTTTAGTTATAAGAGCACTCTCTCAGTGTACAGCACCAATTCAAAGATGCTTTTCTTTGAATAAGCACCGAAGCAGATCTCACTGGGTTCTATGTGTTGCTCTACCCTTCAGTTATGGTTAGAAAGGCAGTAGTAATTTAGGCCAATACGACTGCCATTCAAGCATACAGACTATCTTTACTGCTCTCTGGATGAATGTACATAATTGCTCTTATCTTTGATTGTGCCTCTGAGTCATACTAAACCAGTAAAACCATAACAAGTCATGATGTCTGTGGTTCCATTTCTTAGAATCATAGAAACATTAAGGTTGGAAAAGACCTCAAAGATCATCAAGTCCAATCATCAACTCAACACTATCATGACCACTAAACTACATCCTGAAGTGCTATATCTACACATTTTTTGAACACCTCCAGAGGTGGTGAATACACCACTTCTTGAGCAGCCTGTTTCAATGAATACACCACTTCTTGAGCAGCCTGTTTCAATGCCTCACCACTCTTTTGGTAAAGAAGTTTTTCCTAATATCCAATCTCAGGCTCCCCTGGAACAACTTGAGCCCATTTGTCCTGTCACTTGTTACTTGGAAGAAGAGACCAGTACCCATCTCACTATAACCTCATTTCAAGTAGCTGTAGAGAGCAATGTCTCCCCTGAGCCTCCTCTTTTCCAGACTAAACAATTCCAGTTTCCTCAGCTGCTCCTTATAAAACATGCTCTTCAGACCCCTCACCAGCTTTATTGCTCTTCACTGGACACTCTCAAGAACATCAATGTCTGTCTTGTACCGCAGTGCACAAAATTGAGCACAGTACTCATGCTGCAGCCTCACCAGTACCTAGTGCAGGAACATCGTTACTTCCCTACTCCTGCTGGACACATTATTTTTGATACAGACCAGGGTACTGGCTATCAACCAGCACTCAGAGATGCTTTTCTGCTAGGCAGCTTTCCAGCCATTCTTCCCCAAACCTACAGCATTGTCTGGAGTTGTTGTGACCCAAGTGCAGGACCTTGTTAAAACTTGGCTTTGTTAAACCTTGGCCTTGTTAAACCTTGTACAACTGCCCTTGGCACATCTATCCAACCTGTCCAGGTCCCTCTGTAGAGCCCTCCGACCCCTGAGCAGATCAACACTCCCACCCAACTTGGTGTCATCTGCAAACTTACTGAGGATGCACTTGAGACCCTCATCCAGATCATTGTTAAAGATATTAAACAAGACTGACCCCAAAACTGAGCCCTGGGGAACTTCACTTGTGACTGGCTGCAAGCTGCATTTAACTCGGTTCACCACAACTCTCTGGCCTTGGCCATCCAGCCAGTTATTAACTCAGTGAAGAGTACACCTGTCTAAGCCATGAGCTGCCAACTGCTCTAGTAGAATGCTGTGGGAGACAGTGTCAAAGGCTTTGCTGAAGTCCAGGTAGACAGTATCCACAGCTTTTCCCTCATTCACTAAGCAGGTCATATGGTCATAGAAGGAGATCAGGTTGGTGAAGCAGGACCTGCCTTTCATGAACCCATGCTGGCTAGGCCTGATCCCCTGGTTGTTCTGCAGGTATCCTGTAAATGCACTGGAGATGAACATCTCCATAATCTTTCCTGGTACTGAGGTCAGGCTGACAGGCTTGTACTTCCCTGGATTCTCCTTCAAGCCCTACTTGTAGACAAGCTTCACATTGGCAAGCTTCTAGTCCTCTGGGACCTCCCTTGTTAACCAGGACTGCTGGTAAATGATAGAGAGGCACTTGAGAATCTTCTCCACCAGCTTCCTCAGCACTCTTGGTTCGATCCCATCTAGTTTCATAGACTTGTGAGTGCCATATCTACACAAGTGTCCAGGTGGCATAGCAGGTCATTAATTGCTTCCTTCTGGATTTTTATGGGGGGTATATTCTGCCCTCTGTCCCTGTCATCCAGCTCTGGGGCTGAATACCTTGAGGATAACTGGTTTGACTATTAAAGACTGAAGTAAAGAATGCACCCTTTTCTTCATCCTTGGTGACCGTGTTCCCCCACATCCAGGCAAAGGAAGCTAGTTAGTGCAAGTCCAAAGAAATTATCTAGGTTGAGTGTGTAATTCCTTGTCCCAAAAATACATGGAAGTCAGAGAAGAACATAAATAAAGAAAAATATCTGTGCATTTACCACATTGGAGTACTACTCCTTGGCCTGATAAGTAGTCTTCACTTAGCTCAAGAACCCTTCAGTCTGCGGCTGGGTGAGAGAAGACTGCAGCACCTCCTTCATTTAAGGTTTGCCTTGTCAGAAACTGTAGGTAATATACTTGGTCTGTTCCCATAGGACTGGCATAGCTTGAGCCTACCTTCCACTGGCGCAAGACCATCTGATAAACATCTCAGCATTAAGTGTATTAGGTCTAAATATGAAGTGTACATGTGGGGCTTCAATGAAACACACACACATGCCTTTAGGACAGGCTTATACAAACTTAATGCTTGCACATGCTTATACAATCTGATGACACTAAAAAAAAAGAAACCAAGACACTGGCTTGTAGCTCAAGTTTAAAGAAAAAAATAAAAATAATTAAAAAAAGCAAGAGAGATGATATCTCCTTCTTTTTTCCCCAGGCTATATTCCAGTGGATCCTTTTATCCCTCTGTGTCACAATGCAATCTGTCATTCTATGCACTAGTATTATTCCTAATAGATGTTTATGCGCTGTACAAGATATGTTTTGCAATTTCATAGACTCGTAGAATCGTAGAATCATAGAATCATAGAATTGAATTATAGAATGTTTGAGTTTGGAAGGGACTTTAAAGATCAAACTACCCTGACTTTGGCAGAGACACCTTCTTCTAGACCAGGCTGCTCAAAATCCCATCCAACCTGGCTTCCACAGAAGTGACATCCACAACTTTTCTGGGTAACCTGTTCCAGTGTCTCATTCGTCTCACAGTAAAGAATTTCCTCCTAACTTCTAATCTAAGTTTACCCTCTCTCAGTTTAAAGCCATTACTCCTTATCCTCTCACTGCACTGCCTAATGAAGGGTCCCTTCCAAGCTTTCCTGTAGCCCCCTTCTGGTACTGGAAGGTTGCTATAAGATCTCCCCAGAACCTTCTCTTTTCCAGGCTGAACAGTCCCACTTTCTCCGCCTGTGCTCACAAGGGGAGGTGCTTCAGCCCTCTGATCATCGTGGCCCTCCTCTGCACCTGCTCTAACAGGTCCACGTTCTTCTTATTTCTGTTAATGTTCATGATTTCAGACATAACCTGTGAAATACAGAATAGTCAGGTTAGTCAGCGTGGTACAATTCAGGTGCTATAGTATTTGCAAAAGAATATGCAATCAAAGAACGTCAACAAAGTGCAATTGACATCATCCATTGCATCTCATTGAATCAAGAATTACCCTCTGATTGATGCAAAGTGATGTGCAATCACTTGTAATTGATTGGAATTCATTCAGTAGAGAATGACATTTTTGAGTAATTGCTACTGAGAAATAATGACTGGTTAAATGTAAGAGGACAGGCTTCAGTCAGTCCATATATTTTGGACTTCATGGTCCTTTCAAACATTTATGAACATTATAGGTTTCATGTTATAGCTTATTGTTTCTACACACTGGACTTTAAATGTTGTATACTAGCCTAGTTTTATGAATTTATTAAAAATAAAAGTGCATTATATCTTTAGTAAATAAAAAAGGTAGATTAGACGTTATTCTACATGGTTTGAATTTTGAACAATCAGACAGCATAAAACGTTGCTACTTGTCCATAGTAAAACCTTTTCTGCGTGTGTTCACAATGAGTAAAGACAGGATTTTCTGATAGGTACTATATATTTGACATAAGTATTTGATGAGTCAATGAGTTCACTTCTTTCCTTAAGGCAGTATTTTAGAATGCCCAGAGTTTCAGGGAGAATTTAGGAGGTACAGATACTGTAGATCAGCAATGCAGGGCCAAACTCTCTTGTCAATGTCTCTGGTGAATTCATGTTCTCTTCATATGAATTATAGCACTAAAATCTCAAATCTCAACAGGTTTCAGACAACATATGGTGACGTACTGAGCCAAAAGATAGAAATGTATTTTGTTTTTACTTCATTTTGCATAATATGACATACATATTGTCTTATTTAATTCTTTTATTTTGAGCGATAAGTGATTTGTAGCAAATTTCCATTCAAGGTACCTCTAGTATATGTGTGCATGAGGCAATATCACCACAAAATTTCACATAACAACTTACCTCATTCTTCTAATATATGTTTAGCCCACATAACATAAATCAATCCAATACTGTCTCCTACATTCCTAATATATTCATCACTCTACAATAATCTTACTATGCATGCAAATTTGCACAAGATTTAATTTCTTTTCAATAGAACTAAGCCTTTGAAAATTCATCTAACCAAATAGTAAAAATCCTGCATTTTTTTAATTTATAAAATCTCAAAGTCTATTCTGCAAATGCCTCATCTTCCATCTTCTAAATGGAGGTTTACAGAGGGCTGTTCACCCAAGACACATTGGTTTGACCAGAAACCCCTTAAAAATTTACAGATAGCTTGCCTTTTTGTTCTTTTCCCCATTGCAGGGCCAACATTCTCTTTATTGTGTACAGGCAATGAACATACAGATTCTAAAAATCTCTAAAAGCTATATGAAATAGTCAATAGAAAAATCATGCTGCTTTGAAGCTGAAGACAACATAGGGGCTGACATCAAGGGATAACACTCAAAAAGAGATCAAACTGTGCTGAAATCTCATCCTGAATAGGTTTTGCACATGTGAAGCACTTCAAAACTCACCTGAAACGGACAGCCTGGATGGACAGAGGAATGTGGAGCTGAATGCTCAGACAACACACTTTGCTTCTTTGACTATCTCTTTTTCCTCCCTTAGAGTCGTAGAATCATAGAAACATTCACATGGGAAAAGACCCTTGGGATCATCAAGTGGAACCATTAACCCTACTCTAGAGAGTCCCCCCCTAAACCATATCCCCCAACACCACATCTAAATGACCTTTAAACACATCCTGGGAAGATGATTCAACCACCTTCCTGAGCAGCCTATTCCAGTGCCTGACTACTCTTTCTGCAAAATTTTATTTCCTAATGTTCAGCCTAAACCTACCCTGTGGCAGTTCGAAGCTCTTCCCTCTTCTTTATCGCTAGTTACCTGTGAGAAGAGACCAGCACCAACCTCTCTACAGTGTCCTTTCAGGTAGTTGTAGAGAGCGATGAGGTCTCCCCTCAGCCTCCTTGTCTTCAAACTAAACAGCCCCAGCTCCTTCAATCGCTCTTCATAAGATTTATTCTCCAGGCCCTTCACCATCTTTGTTGCCCTCCTCTACTTGCTCCAGCCCGTCAACATCCCTCTTGTACTGAGGTGCCCAAAACTGAATGCAGTACTCAAGGTGAGGCCTCACCAGTTCTGAGTACAGGGGGACAATCACCTCCCTACTCCTGCTGGTCACACTGTTTCTAGTACAAGCCAGGATGCCATTGGCTTTCTTGGCCACCTGGGCACACTGCTGGCTCATATTCAGGTGCTTGTCTTTTAGAACTCCCAGGTCCTTTTCTGCCAGACAGCTTTCCAGCCACACTTCCCCAGGCCTGTAGCATTGCATGGGGTTGTTGTGTCCCAAGTGCAGGACCTGAAACTTGGCCTTGTTGAAGCTCATCCCATTAACATTGGCCCATTGATCCAATCGAGCCAAATCTCTCTGTAGAGCCTCCCTGTCCTTGTGTAGATCAACACTACCACCCAACTTGGTGTCATCTGCAAACTTACTGATAATACCTTCAATGTTCTTATCAAGGTCATCAATAAAGATGTTGAACAGAAGTGATCCCAATACTGAGCCCTGAGCAACACCACTTGTGACCAGCTGCCAGCTGGATTTAACTCCATTGACCACCACTCTTTGGGCTTGTCTGTCAACCAGTGCTTTATCTAGCAGATCATATTCTCATCCAGGTCATGAGTTGACAGTTTTTTTATGAGCATACCACGTGGAACAGTGTCAAATGCTTTTTGAAAGTCTAGATAGACAATATCCACTGCCTTTCTCTCATCCAATAATCAAGTCATCTTGTCATAGAAGGAGATCAGATTTGTCAAGCAGGACCTGCCTTTCATAAATCCATACTGACTGGGCCTGATCCTCTAGTTGTCCTTTAATTGGCATGTGATGACACTTGAGATGACCTACTCCATGACCTTTCCTGGTAATGAGGTCAGACTGACAGATCTATAGTTACCCAGGTCCTCCTTTTTACCTTTCTTGTAGATGGGTGTTGCATTTGCTACCCTCCAATCCATTGGAACCTCCCCAGCTAACCAAGACTTCAGGTAAGTTATAGATAGTGTCTTGGTGAGCATGTCTGCCAAATCTTTTACCATCCATGGGTGTAACCCATCCGGTCCCATAGACTTGTGTATATCCAAGTGGTATAGCAGGTCACTGACCACTTCCTCATTAATTATGATGACCTTATGCTGTATCTCCTCCCTGACTCCTAGCTCATGAGGCTGGGTAACCAGGGGACAGCTGGTTTCACTGCTAAAGACCAAGGTAAAGTAAGCTTTGCGCACCTCAGCCTTATCCTCATCCATTGTTACTAAGGTACTCACTTCATCCAATAAAGGATGAAGATTTTCCTGAATCCCCCTTTTGTTGTTAATGAATTTATAGAAACTTTTTTATTATCTTTAACGGTTGTGGCTAGTTTGAGCTCTAGCTGTGCTTTGACTCTCTTAATTTTCTCCCTACAAAGCTGCACTACATCTTTATAATCTTCATGAGAGACCTGCCTCCTCTTCCAAAGGTTGGAGACTCTCCTTTTATTCTTGATTTCCAGCCCTATTTAGCCAGGCCAGTCTCCTTCCCTGCATAATTGTTTCCTGGCACATGGGGACAGCGGGCTCCTCTGCCTTTAAGACTTCCCTCTTGAAGTATGTCCAGCCTTCCTGGACTCCCATATCCTTTAGGGCTGCCTCCCAAGGGACTTTGTCAATTAGTCTCCTGAACAGGCCAAAGTTTGTCCTCCAGATGTCTACGGTGCCAGTTTTACTAACTTCTCTCCTTGTTTTACCAAGGATTGAAAACTCAATCGTCTCATGATCGCTGTGCCCTAGATGACCTCTAACCTTTACTTCCACCACAAGATCTTCCCTGTTCACAAGAAGCGGGTCCAGGAGGGCACCTTCCCTGTTTGGCTCCCTCACTAGCTGCGTGAAGAAGTTATCTTCCACACACTCCAGGAACCTCCAGGACCGTTCTGTGCTGTGTCATATTTCCAGCAGACACCGGGGAAGTTGAAATCCCCCATGAGCTCAAGGGGTAGCAATTGTGAAACCTCTCTCAACTGTTTATAGAGAATTTCATCTACTTCTTTGTCCTGATTGGGTGGTCTATAACAGATTTCCACCACTATAACACTGTTACTGACCTTTCTCCTGATTCTTACCCATAAGGATTCGACCCTATCATTACCTTCATTAATCTGAACGTTTTCATATGTCTCCTTAACATAGAGGGCCACACTGTCACCTCTTCTTTCTTGCCTATCCCTTCTGAAAAGTTGGTACCCACCAACTGCAGCACTCCAGTTGTGGGAGTCATCCCACCAGGTTTCTGTAATGGCTGCTATATCATAGTTTCCCTGTTGCACAACAGCCTCAAGCTCCTCCTGTTTATTGCCCATACTGTGTGCATTTGTGTAGAAACATTTCATGGAGGGAGCTGAGTACATAATTTTCAGTGTTGAGGGGTCGTAGACCTTCAGGTTATCTAAGATGTCGACACCTTGCCCTACAAGTGTTGGGCTGCCACACCCAGGGCTCTTATTTGCAAGGCCAGTTACATCCCTGTCCACCTTAACATCCCTGTCCCCCTTAACATCCCTGTCCCCCTTAACATCCCTGTCCCCTTTGAAAACTAGTTTAAAGCCTTGTCTATGAGCCCTGCCAACTTGTGTCCCAAGGTTCTTTTCCCTTTGTGAGACAGATTAATTCCATCTGAGTGTGATGCAGACCGAGGCACAAAACAAAGAGCCAAACTAATCAGTTCTGCCTTGAAAAGCAAAGCTTTAAACCTTCTAGAAAAGGAACTTACATTCCTACATGTGGGACAAGGGTGGCTGGAGCACTAAGGAACAATGTGGAGGGGCAGGGGATAGACAGAAGACATTTCAAAGGTGGTTTTGTGGAGGTCCTTCAGTGCTTTGAAGACCAGTGCAAGAAAAGAGCCTGACAACATTTTCTGCATCTGTGTCATGGACTAGTCAGCTGTACTGAGATGACATTTATTGCAATCTATCGATTTTGTTACCTTTTTCCTACCAAAAACAATTCCTCTTTAAATAGCCAAAAAACATTTAAACTGATACTTTTACTGTGTTTCTTAGAGTATATCTCCAGTTTATAGCACCTGTGGTTTATTATTGCCAGTGATTTGATGACTAGCGAGTGCTAAATGAAAGTCTCAGTTTCTTAATATCAGATTCAGATATTTTTGGCTACTACCAGGATTTCTAGTTAACCTATTCATGCAAAATTTTTATCCATAGGTGATTTTTTTTTTGTTTTAAATGGAAGAGTTTAAATTTGCTTTGAGATCTTGTGGAAAATCTCTGAGATAAAGTAGTGGGAGCTTTATTGTGACTTATAAAGTCATGTGGAAATGTTTGAGTCACTGTAATTTGCAAGAACAACATCAAAACCTATCATTTGTACTAGCTATAAGTGCATAACATTATTTTCTAGCTGATACTATATTTTATACTATATTTTTTACAGCATGAGCAGTAAGAGACAATTTCTGTCCCTTCATGAAGATGCTAAAAAAGTACAGTAATTTTGTTTGTGTGAAGAGCTCCTTGTGTTCCTGAACACTGTGGTGTGTCTGCAAAGCTTTATATGTTGTCCTAAAGGCGGACACATTAATCAAACCAAATGACGGTGACAGCTGTGAGACATTCAAGTTCAAAAGTTTTATAAACTGGAGAGAAACAAGTATTTATAAGGAGCTGAGTTTTTCTGTTCATCAATGAATAGATCCTTTAAGGTTTTAGCAGAAGTTCTTCATTTACACTTTTATTATAAAATATTCCCTCATGTTATATGTAGCGTAATTTAATCCCTAACATCCTACCCACGTAGAGCAGGCCCTGGCTCTTACCTTGTTTCTCATTATTGCCAGCTCCATGCAGCATCAGCTCTGGATGGGTCCTGACTGCAATTATTGCTAAAGTAGTGCTGCCTACTATAACACTTTAACGCTATATACTACACATGTGCATCTCCCTAAGATATAAATCTCTGAAAGTGCTAGGAGAAGAGTTGTTTTGTGTTTTATTTGCTTCTTCTAAGTGTCACTTGGTGCTAATTTCAGATTATAGGACAGTTTCTTTGAAAGTACCAGAGCCAAAAGAATGTATAAAACATAAAGAAACTCACTGGTGCAGTTTATAAATATTTTAAATTGATTTTATAAAAAATGTTATTACTTATGTTGCATATTGTTGAATGTTATTTTCATTTCATAAACAAAACTTTGAATATTCATTTATAGGGTTGTTTTTCTCATTTGGTTGCTTACTTCTTTGTGTGCATGGATGTCTGAGCACATTTTTAAAAATATTCTCTCAGTTGATTTGATTTAAAAGCTTACATGGCTTCAAGAAGAGAATGGATGAATTTAGGGTTATTAGAGATACGATATAAATAGCATTGAGCTCTGAAAGCCCCAAGTTTGAGAAGGCTGAAGTGTGTTGGTGAATCATATCTGCCTACATCATTCTTACCCTCTTTCCTAAATTGGAAATGGGATGTGGGAGTAAATTGACTTTTGACCTTATCTACTCTGACCAATCCCACGTATATTTGGACCATCTTCTGGTCTCCAATAACCCACTAGTTTTATAGACCACAGAAACACTGTTCATTTTACTTTTATTTCTACATCAAGAGTCATGATATATATAGCCAGAAAAAGTTTTAGGGCAGTGAATCAGGATATATGAGGAAAACAGAGACATTGAAGTGTTTGTGTGCGTAAATATTTGTAAAATGCATACCTAGTCATAAAGAGTTTTTTTTCTAGACATCTGCCATATCAGCAATCCAAAGAGAAGAAATAAAAAAAAAAGGGACAAAGAATCATAACAGATTAGTAGTACTAAAACCAGTTTCCTTCATTCCCTACAAATCTCTGAGAAGTCTTCCAGCTTTCTTAATTCCACTAGTTTTCTGTATTGGAGGTAGATGGGGAAAGAGTATCTGTAACGTGGTAAATTTGCAGCTTGCTATGGCCATATCCTTCTCCTTTTTTTTAGGATTAAGATACAGCTACACAGATGGTATCTGATCGAATTAGAAAGTACGCAGTGACATTAGCAGAATGTCATTAATTTGATGCAATATACTAAAAAAAAAAACACACAAAAACCCCCCCAAACCATGGAAGTAAATAGTTGCTCTTACTTCCTGCTGTGTCATTTCTCTCTTTGTAAATTAAGACTAGCACTTTGAAGGACTGAGCAAATAGATGTCCAGCATGCAATTCCCACAGATCCAAACCACTTTAAGAGGAGTTCCTCTCCAGTACAAATGTTCTCTGACGCTGTAGAGCTAATTCCAGTTGCAACAGAAATAATTTTGTTAGGAGAGTTCAAGATTAGCTCAGTTGATTAGAGCGTGGTGGGTTTGGAGGTGAGGCCATTAGCAGTCATTTCTAAGTGCATATGTAGTACACAGATAAAACAAACATAAGTGGCCTTAGGTGGTTTAGGGCCTCACACTATTAACGCCTGGTCACTGAATCACACCATCATGGGGTGAAGCCTACCCTGAAAATGATGTCCCCCTTGACTACTCCTGCTCAGTTCCAGTTGACTGGATTAGTGTTAGATGAGTTGGAAATACAGTAACAGTATACAAAATTTGACTTGACAACTACTACTTGACAACTACTACATTTGGGGTAGGAGGCCAGAGGGTGAGAGAAAAGGCAGTGGCAACCACTGCTTGATCTTAGGTATGGAGAAAGTCAAAGAAAACGATGCAAAGCTACGTGATTAGCAAGGCTGTTGGTAGCCAATGACAGCAATATAATTTAGAAGGAAAAAAATAGTTTAAAAAACGTCCCTTGTTAGGCGAAAGACATACACTACTGTCCAGGACCATATGGAAACTGAATTCAAGAGGACACCAACACATGTACAAGCTAAACAGAAACCTGATATGTTGACAAGCTGGGAAGAGTGTTCTGCCTCCATGGGTCCCTGCTCTACTGATCTAAACTGGCTGACAGGGCTGAAGCCCTGGTTTATGTGGGCATCTATTTGGTGTTGCAGAATAAAAAATCACATCCATCTGCTATATTTATCCTGTTAGGTAAATACATTTTCAGGTATGTGTCCCTGGATGGTGTTGGTGCATTCTTGAAGCTACCCCACCCCACTGAATTTCCTAGTGACACTCCCAAATCAAACAAATTACAGTCCAAGTATTCTCCTGTTCAGTGGCCATGTGGGATCCTGTTGAGTGTTTCTTCTTAATTTTTCTCTCTCCATTTTATTTCTGCCTTTTTTCTATTTTTTTTTGTAATGTTAGTGGTTTACTGCATATGCATTGCCTCCACATGTTGCTGATGTACAGTTGGCCTTGAAAGCATATCTATATATTTGGTAAGATGGAGAATTCATCCTAGTTTTGGAATAAAGCTTTGTATCAATCAACAGTTTTATATCAACAAGTTAGTTCTGTATTTTGGAATTTTGTATGTTAGCAGAAAAGAAGATTTTACATCTGCAATTCTTAGGGAAAAAAATACAGTCTATACTGTAGAGGGGTGAATTATGAGGAAGCCCCTTCGTGTGAGCTGGTGAGATACTTCCTGAGGCAGTTAAGATGGCTACAGCTTTATGCTGGAAAAAGAAGAGAAATAGAACCAGAGGAGGAAAGGACCTCTGATCAGCTACAAATGCTATTCCTTGCCTTTCAAGAAAAATAATGGGAAAAGAAATAATCTGGCATTATTTTAATTTGATTTTCATTTCCGTTAAACCATGAATGGTGATGTAACAGTCCTGCGTGGGCATGCTGGGCAGTAATCCTAGACTAGGTTGAAGGAAGATACTATATCAAAAGAAAAAAAAAATCTCATATTACCAAACAATTTTCATCACCCAGAGACAAGTTATATATTTAAACATTTCAAAATGTATTGCTCATCTTTAATCTTAAACTCAATTACTAGGTTTTCCTGTAGCTCAGATCAAGGCTCAAAACAGACTTTCTTCAAAGTGTGTTTGAAGTTCCCAGAAAAGTTGACTCCACTGACTTTTTCTGTTCAGATTTTTATAGTAATTATCATAAGATATCTGAAGTTGTTTCTAGTTGTAACACATCTATTTTCTGACAAAACCAGATGCTTAGCATTTCAATTATTTTGCCTCATCTTGGCTAGCTGTTATTTTTTCTTCATTGTTCCTCAACTTTCTAAAGATTTTAAGTTCAAAGTAAAAAGTTTGCTCCCCAGGAATTTGCAGAACATCTAATCTTTCATTTATCAGACATAATAGAAGAAAAGATCTCAAAAAATTACTCTAATTATGGGTTGCTTGGAGTACACTAAGCACAGTTGCTGAAATGCACGTGCAGTAAGTTTGTGTGTAGTTAAGAGAGGTAGGCAAGATTTATAATCTTGCAAGTCTAGTGTGGTTTGGTTAAGTGAGGACTTTGTGCCAAAAAATGAAGTAAAAAAGAAAGCTATACTTGTTTGCTCAAGGCTATAGTATGAACATTCACCAGGAAGAAAAATATGTTACAGCCTGCTTGCACTACTGTATATGCAAAATGGAGTAGTTTAAAAAAAGTATTTTTCTTAGCTGGCATTTCTGATGTTCCAGTGGACAATCATATATAAGGAAAAAGTTTTTCTGAGGTCAAAAAAACATAGTATAAGTACAAAATATCAGTTATTCTAGAACATTTCAAATTATATTGCTGGTTATATTCCACATTTGTTCTTTTTGTCCATAGTTCTAAAAAACCCAGTATACTGCACAGACATCTTGCCTTTAAACTACATCAAACCAGAACAGTTTGATTTTCCTCACTACATTGGCCTAGTTTTGGCCATCAAATATATTGACATCTTCTGAGAAAAGGCAATGTATGGCTGTTGATAACATATGTGAATTAAATCATCCCAAGCTGACCTGCATAGTTCTTCAAAACTTATCTCGCTGCCATGTTTTCTGGCTCAGAGCATGGCTGACATATCATATGTAAGATTATAATCAACAGGGACATTCCTCTTCCTCAGGTGGGGTTCTGATTCTTAATAGATTAAACAAAGTGAAGTTACAAAGGAGACATACAGCAACAGAGTGTAACAGTGGTATCAACTGCAGCGTATTGACAGATGTTGCTAATGCCTTATGAGGAGGCACTAAATTTGTTGGTATGTTTGGCTGAAAAAAATATAAAAAATATTTTCTGACTTTTGCACTGTCAAGGAAGTGAAAGTAGATGTACCAGTGGCTTCTGATGTATTTCTCATAGTTCCTTGTCCTACATTCACTCTGAATAGAAAAAAGTTAGGGTTTGCTTCATGGGCCTTCTCAGCCACCTGAGAAGGTGGCTGAGAAGGCAAATGACATCCTGGCTTGTTCCAAAAATAGTGTGCCCAGCGGGAGTAGGGAAGTGATTGTGCCCCTGTATTCAGCACTGGTGAGGCCACAGCTTGAGTACTCTGTTCAGTTTTGGGTGCTGCAGTTTAAGACACTGAGGTGCTGGAGTGGGTCCAGAGAAGAGTAACAAAGCTGGTGAAGGGTCTAGACAACAGGTCTTATGAGAAGTGGCTGAGGGAGCTGGGATTGTTTAGTCTGGAGAAGAGGAGGCTGAGTGGAAACTTCATTGCTCTCTACAAATACCTGAAAGGAAGTTGTAGTGAGGTGAGTGTTGGTCTTTTCTCCCAAGTAACAAGTGACAGGATGAGAGGAAATGGGCTCAAGTTCTACCAGGGGATGTTTAGATTAGATATTAGGAAAAACTTCTTTATTGAGAGAGTGGTGAGGCATTGGAACAGGTTGCCGAGGGAAGTGATGGACCCACCACAACACCCTGGAGGTGTTCAAAAAATGTGTAGGTGTGGCACAGGATACAGTTTAGTGGTCATGGTAGTATTGGGTTGACAGTTGGACTAGATGATCTTAGAGGCCTTTTCCAACCTTAATGATTCTGTGATTCTATGGTTCTATATAAGTCCCTTTACACATGTGCTGCTGTTGCAATATAGTTCAGTCCAGATCAGTCAAACAAAATGGAAAACACCCTCCACCAAACATGCTGCTGTCTGAAAGGTAAGACACGGTGAAGCTACCTTTCTTTGCCATTCTACATTATCATAATATTAACAGATGCTTTGCTGAAACTGGAGTGATTTGCAGCAGATCTGTAGCAGCCTGGGGTGAGCAGCAGAAGAGGATTGCTGCAGACTGACTTTAATCTGATGTAACTTCTTATGTCGTAGTTTTCCAAAGTAGGAAGTTCAAGGCAAGCTCCTCTTGCATATCCATGAATGTCCACTGACAAAAACATGAATGTCAACTCACTAGCAATGAAATTCTATAGACCCTACTAGCCGTTCTGTTCTGCCAATTGGTGCAGTTACATGTAAGAAATACTGAATTTTACATGTGCTTATCTGTTTCCTTTCTTCATTTATGTAATTTTGTGTAGCATAAATTATATTATCCACCTGTTCACATCACATAATTCTTCAAGGCATAGACTATACTGTGTTTGCACATCACTGAACACACTGGAGGCCTGAGTCCTCTCAAAATTTGTTAGAGAGTAACAGTTATATTTATCATTGATCCCCATAAATGTGTATGAATGTCAGCATTCTAAGAACATAAACACTTCAGGCATAAAATCCCCAATGACACAACTGTGCAACAAGGAGGCTTTTGATGAGGTTGAATATGTAAATATCCTTCTCCAAAGTTCATGCTCAATCTTTTCACTCCAAAATCTTGCACTGGAAAGAGTCAACAGTGCTAATTATGTGGTTAGTATCCGATCAGACAAAAAGCATCACTTCAAAGTCAAAGCAAAAAACAGCCTCGTAGGTTCTCTTTGTGGTGCTTTATTTTCTGCTTTATTTTACCTCTAGCAAAAATACCTGGGTTTTGGCTGAAAAAGTCTTGAAAATAGTACTGGGCATAGATGCAGTTTCTTTCCTATTTTGTATGAAGCTAGCAATAAAGTTAGGGACAGTTTCATAAAAGACTAGTGTTAGAGAAACTTGAAAGGAATTTGATACATGAAATAGGTACATGGCATAGAGCTGTCAGAGTCACAGGCTGTTTGATCTCTGACTCCCCCGTGGGCATTATAACCTGGTTTTATTTCGGGCACCATCAAAGATCTATGGAAATTCTGAGCTTCACATTATAAACACCAAAGCAGCCATAATTCTCG